>NW_027526148.1:0-162165 GCF_052094955.1 Ictidomys tridecemlineatus
GAGTTATCATATCCTGTGGAAGATGAAGTCTGGTGGTGGTTTTTGAAGCTCAAATATGCACGGAAGAATATAGGTGGATTCTGAGTTGACAAAATTAGGACCAGTTGAGATTTCAGTTCAAACTGATATCATTACTTTCCCTCTCATATTTTTGTGTGCTTCAAAGGTGAGAAACCTGAAAGTCCACTTTCCAGAGCTCTTTTAACTGGATGATTACAGAATTAGTCTGCAAATGACCAATAGGCATTATGATGCAGAAGGAAGCAAAAAAAAAAAAAAAAACAAAAAAAAACTAAGAACATAGTATTGCAGCCTTCTTCCTAAAGAAGGCAAAGAGTACATAAAATTGTAAAGTCTAGAAATCAAGAAAGAAAATTGTAAATTTCTTTTACAGGAAAAAGTATCAGTATTTAGTAAATTTTGATATCTCAAAGGAAACTTAAAAATTTTTTGATATTATTTGACACATAATAAGTAGCCTTTGGGGGTATTGCAGAGGAGACATGGAAAAGCACATAGAAACTATTCAAATGATTCATGAACTGAAGTTTGAGTTCCCAGATAAAGAGCTGAAATACATATACATGTTTCCTATAAAGAAACTTCCAGAGATTGGTAAATACTGTTATTGTGTTTACTTGCAATTTGAAACTAAGAATGGAGGCTTCTACAATGCATTCAAGATGATAATTAAGTTATAAACTACCTCTTTATTTGCCCACTTTAGTCAGCTCTCCTTTTTAAAATGTCTTCCATGCTCAACTTTAGTTCATGAAATCTAGGATAACTTTCCCTGGTAATGTAAAGGGAAAAAAAACATGTAAATAAAGGGTTTCTGTGTCTGTAGGTGACATGAGAGCAAGCCAGAATCTTTTCAGTACCTGCACAAGTTTCAGCAACTCCATAGCCTTATTTGTATCTCATTGTTCTCTAAACCAAGGTAATCGGATTAGAGGATATCTACAAAATTTCCAGGCTGTCTTTTATGATTTTTTGCGTTGAGCTGTTAACCAAGGCTGACTCCAGTGATTAGTTTTCCATGGGAATGTCACCGACCATGTCATGTACCTTAATTTCAACTCTGGTTTATTTTGTTTTGGTATGAACTGCATCACTTTTGTAACAGAAACATCAATACCTATTTGTTTAAACTGATATTGTGATAACTGACATGATGGAATTTTGTTTCTTTGAAACCTCTCATGGAAACTACCCCCTAGGTGTGTTCTAGAAATAATGCCCTGTCTACACATTTTAAATACCTGGCAATGTCCTCTTTTCCTTTTTTAACAAAGGGGATCAGTTTCATTGGTCCTTTTCAATGAGGTAAATAAATACCTCATTCTTTCCAATCTCTCCTTTTCTTTCCCAACTTCATTTTATATATTTTAACAAGTGACTTTGCTGGGCCTCACACACTATGTGACCAAACTCAGTGTGACTTTAATGTCTGAAAAGAAAGCCCTTGCATTTCTCTTTTGATCATTTGAAGAGTATGTCAATCTTTTTCTTATTCTTGCAAGAATAAATCTGGTCACCACTGCCAGGTGATTATCAAATTTCTCTTGCTTTTGCAATAAGCGTTTGAGATTTCAGCTAACTGAGGGAGGGCTCCTTGAGACTCTTGCTGCAGCTGGATTCCCTGAATTATCTTCATCTGGCCCACATCTCAGTACCTCACTTGAGCTAAGGCCTGACAGCTAGATTATAATGTTGCCTTTGTGTAACATGAAAAAGTTTCATATTTGTCTGTCAAATGTAAATTTACCAAGTCTGGCATCTACCAGAGAATTTTGAGAAAAGAATGCTTTTGGAGGTGGTCTCTTTTGAGTTTTGAAGCAGCAGAGGTTTTTTGTTGTTGTTGTTTTATTTCCAAACCAGTAATATAATCCATTCCTTTAAAAAGAACTGTTGTTCAGGTCTAGCAAACTTAGTCTAGAAACTTCCTTTGTAATGGTCTCCATGATAAATCCTGTTTACCAAAACCCATATGATTTTGAAGAGTAATGCAGAATTTGGAGAAATAACGCCACAGACTATGGCCCAGGTTCCCACCTAGGACAGTAACCAGAAAACCATCTCATCTGGGTGGTTCAGTGGAATATGTTGACTGAAAGAGAGACAGGCACCTAGAGAGGATCCCCTCCCCTCACTTGCTCCCCCATCACTCTCCTTCTCTGTGGCCTTATGATAGCAAGTGCTCTTACCTCTGTTCTGCTGACCTACCACCTCTGCAGACCTGCTCTTCAATACTGATTTTACCTCTCATCAAATTACAAACACACTGTTTAGAAGTACTTCATCATAGCCAATCACACTGAGGATGTTCTCCAATGTAAGGGTTATTTTAATCACTGTATTCATTTGTCAGGGCTGCCCTAAAACAAACTACCACAAACTTCTTTGCTTAAAATCACTGAAAGTTATTTCCTTACAGTTCTGAAATCCAGATGTCATAAATCAACATGTCACAGACTATAGTCCCCAAGTCCCTGGTGTCCTGCTTTGCTTCTTCCACCTCTGGTGACTCCCAGCACATCTTGGCTTGGGAGCTCATCATTCCAATCTTTGCCTCTATCATCAGACCACTGCCTCCTCTTCTGTTTGGCTTCTTGTTGGTAGGTCTGCATGGAATCTCCCTCTGCCTCTATTTGATAAGGACTCTTGCGACAGTATTAGAGTCCACCCAGGTAATCCAAGGTAATCTTTTCATCTCAAAATTTAGTCCATCTGCAAATGACCCTTTTTTTCCAAATAAGGTTAAAATATAAAAATTCCAGAGCTTAGGACTTGATATTTGGTGCAGGAATTATTCAACCTACTATAGTTCAACAGAAGTTCAGGGCCATAAAAATTTTAGCTCTTAGGATCCTTAGGCAAAAAAACAGAAACAAACAAACAAACAAAAAACCCGATTTACCTCCATGTTCACATATATCACACTATAAATATGTTCACATATATCACACTATTAATATTCTTTATTAACTCTGAATATTTGTCCCAAGATAGGACATTTATCCTATGAAATCCTCTACATCAAAGTAATCTCTGTATTTTATGTCATACCCACATCCTACTTATTCTCTGAAACACTCTTTAATATTTTGCTTAAGAAAAATATTGCTATATTTTAAAACTATATATTTATTTTCAGGCAGGCAGGTTATCTGCCTGGCAATACTAGAGGTAACATTCTTTTCTTCATCAACTATTTCTTGAGTTCCTTACACTGTACCAAGGTCTCTGAGAGAAACTGCCTTTAATGCCCAAACCCCTTACTTTGAATTTACCAAGGTGCCCTAAGGATTCTTAGGAGAACATTCTGGTAGCCTGTATTATCAGAAAAGTCCTCAGTGGAGACAGGCATATTTGTAGTAAGGTGGAGCCAAGTTTTTGAGAAATGAGGCCCACTTGATGTACCCCTTTGACATTCCCAAATTTTAAATGACATTTGGGGCATTCAATATATTACTGGAAAGTCCTAACAGAATTCCTTCAGGAAAGCAGAAAGTCAGCCAGGGTGCCAGTGAGCAAATGAAGGTAGAATGGAATGATTTACATCTCCATCCCAGAATGTATTCAGATTGCCGCAGTCTGGCTGGGCACAAGATCACGAGCCACTCACAGCTTCAAACAGCAATTCTTTATTCCCGAACTCACACCGGCCCTATACAAACACGTTCTGGGGGGAAATCCAAGTTCTGCCGCAAAATACACGTACTCCACCAAAGTTTCCATAATAAAGTGTATGTCTAAAAAGTGTTACGAGGTGAAGTCTGCTTGCTGCCTTTTTCTGACAGAGTGCTTTCTGATGGTTAGAGCCAAAAACGCCACTAAAAACCTGAGAATTCTTTGTTTGTTTGATATTAGGGAATGAACCCAGGGGCACTCTGCCTCTGAGCTACATTCCCTGACCTTTACTTTTCAAATTTTTATTTTGAGAAGGGTTCTCACCAATTTGCTCAGGCTGACCTTGAACTTGCAATCCTCCTGCTTCAGCCTCCATAACAGCTAGGATTACAGGTATGTGCCATGACCTACCAAGACCTGAGACGTTTTTACTGGGGTGAATTGAACAATTAAGATAGAAGGTGGGTCTACAGCATCTCCATAGGGTCCTGCACTGCCCACTCCAGAAAGAAGGAAAAATTCTCTTTATTTTTTCTAAGTCACTTTAGAAGGTTTTTTTAAATCACATACAGTTGAATTAATTCTAACTAAAACAGTGGCTTTGAAAGTTTGCACATTTTTAAGGCTTCCTGTGTAAATTGCCAAATTTGAGTCCAAAAAGGGTGTGCTGATGAATATTCCTACCAATAATGTGTCAGTTGGGGTCCCATTCTCCATTTATCCAGGTAACACAAGGTCTTATAATTCTTTTTAAATTGTTGCCAATTTGGTAGTTGATAAATGATCTCTCTTTGTTTTAATTTGCATTTCCAGTATCATCCTTCTGAACCTTTTCCCCATTCTCTTTTATTCTCCCCTGATACAACCCTCCTTTTGATTAGAGATGCTGAGACATCATCCAGGTTAAAAACATGGCTCTGATGATGAACTACTTGGCTTTGTTGTCATTAATATCTTTCTGTCTCCCATTCAAGAAAGCAGGACAAATGCCCCCAAGGCTCTTGCCTTGCTTTTCACTGATGAATTTCCTTCTCTGACCTCCTGTTCTGCCTGGGTGCAGCAAGTTCAGCTGTTTGTTTAAAGTGATCAGGCTGTTTTATAGCTTTAAGAGCAATATTAGGGTACAAGTAGCAGGTAAATTGAGCAAATCCCAAATACACAGAATTTCAGCATTCATGGTTGCATTTATTTCTCCTTGCCTCTTTTTGCCTTTGTCATCTCTTCCTCTCACTTATCTACCTGGCCAGCCTATGGTATCCTCTTATATATACCCTCTCTCTCTCTCTCTCTCTCTATATATATATATATATATATATATTTGCAAAAAGTGTGATGTGTGATTTGAGAATTTCAAATGTGAGAATAATTGATTGGAACCTGTGATTGTCTAACTTTTGATTAACGGGTTGACCTAGAAGTATTCAGGGAACTGCCACTGAGGAAAATGTTCTAGCCTTTGAATTATTGTTATTCAACAAATTTTGACATCATGGAAAGACATAAACATGTTTGGTCTACCTTAATGACACAACTCACTAATGACACTGGAATAAGTTTTCTTCAGTGATCCATCAAAATTGTTTTCTTTGCATTCAAAGAAAGAACCCCCATTGTATAGCCACTCTAGACTTTTCCTTTAAAACCCCCTTTCTTTTCCTATAATGATCATGACCATAGGGAAAAAACTGATTAAAAGACAACAAAACAAAAATAGCAACTTCAAGAATAAATAATGCTTAAAAAGTAATAGAGAAAAAGTCCTAATACAAAATTTCCGACATTCATAATATATGTCACTCATCCTCTTCTGTCTCTCTCTCTCTCTCTCTCTCTCTCTCTCTCTCTCTCTCTCTCTCTCTCTCTCTCTCTCTCCCTCTCTCTGTCTGTCTCTCACCCTGGTTCTGTTTGTTTGTTTTCCCCAATAGCTATTCTTATCAGCTCTGCTTCCCTCCACAGCATCTTGTTGCAGATACATTGCCCTGGACAGGGTCATTTCTAAATGCACATCTGCACACTGATAGTCACTTCTTATTACCTGCATTGCCATAACATTAGCATCCAGAAAATTCAATTGAGTTTTGAGTAGCATGACCCTGACCCACATGGGCTTCTTTCAGATCCAGTTATGAGTTTTAGTAAAGGTAAATAAAAATAGTGACATACTATTTTTTCCATTATCTCTCTCTTTACAATCATACCACTTAGGATTCCCTATTCCGTTATCTTCCCTAAAGATTTAAGAAACTGCTATGAGTTCATCCTGGAACTTAGGTTCCATCTTCCCTGTTTTACCTGACAGTCTTCATTTTTCTCCTTCTTTTTGGTACTGGGAATTAAATCAAGGATACTTTACCACTGAGTTATATCCCCACATCTTTCTATTCTTTCTATTTCTTTCTTTCTTTCTTTCTTTCTTTCTTTCTTTCTTTCTTTCTTTCTTTCTTTCTTTTTCTTTCTATCTCTTTCTTTCTTTCTTTCTTTCTTTTTCTTTCTTTCTTTCTTTTTTTTGGAGACAGGTTCTTGTTAAGCTATTGAGGATCTTGCTAAGTTGCCCAAGCTGGCCACAATTTGTAATCCTCCTGCCTCAGTCTCCTGAGTAGGTGGGTTATAGGCAGGTGACAAGAGCCCTGCTGATAGTCTTCATTGATTTGCATTACTTCCTCTTAATGTAAGAAGTTATTTGGTATCCACTACCATACTCAATCACTTTGCATGGTCTAATTCTCAAGATAAATTTATGAGGCAAATGGTATTAGTAGCTCCATCTCTTGTCCCTGGTATTAGGGATTGAACTCAGGGGCACTAGACCACTGAGCCACATCCCCAGTCCTATTTTGTCCTTTATTTAAAGACAGGGTCTCACTGAGTTGTTGAGTACCTCATTTTTGCTGAGACTGGCTTTGAACTTGCAATCCTCCTGCCACAGCTTCTGGAGCTGTTGGGATTACAGGCATGCGCCATTGCTCCCACCAGTAGCCCATCTTAAAGGAGAGTACACTGAGTCTCAAACATCTGCCAGTAGGTGGTGGAAACAGGATTTAAATCCTGAAAACCTAAAATGGTTTGCATATCATCAATGAGACTCTTCTACCTCTTCCTAATTTCCTTCAGCTTTTCCTCTATAAGCCCATTATTCTTCATGTTCATATTGCTCTTTGCCAATCTGACACCTTTGTTAGAAAGACTTTCTGCTATCTACATATCAACTTGCATTAGACTGAACTCTTGACCAGTAAAATCCTGTAAGTTTAACATCAACAAAGCAACAATTTGGTCTTCTCATCCCTTAGGGCAGGTGAGAATCAATGGAGGCCTAAGTGGTATCAATTGCAATAAAAATCAAACTGCAGAAGCAGGTTCTCCAAGAGTCTGCTTTTCTGATGATAATAGCTAACAATAAGTTGTTGTTAATAATGTTATCAGACTGTGCTGAGCTCTGGCCCTGCACCAAGAAGGCACCTTTACTGTTCTCATTTTACAATAAGAAAACTGAGATTAGAAGACTTTCAGTAAATTGCTCACCTAATACAATGAACACCTGGAATATCCATCATTTGAGACCCTGTCTGCTCAAATTCAGAACTTACTTTAACTACTGTACTACAATGTCTTCTCTTTTTAATAAACTTTATGATATCATTTGAAAATATCAGAATCCCATGGGAAAAAATACTCAACAATGTGTCCTAAATCAATTTTTTTCATTTATATCATCCAATACATGACTATGCTTATTTACACTACATAACATTATAAATTAAGTTATATTTTTTCTATATTTTTCATTAACATTCCATCAATCATGCAACTCTGGCAATAAATTTGAAATCCTGAACAAACTGATGATTTCCTAGCAACATCAGTTGCCAAAATTGAACCAATAAGTATAAAATTTGAATGTCTAGTTATCAATGAAAAGAAAACAAAGGTACTAGGATTAGGTGGGTTTCCAACTGAGTTAAACTAATCTTTAAATAATTGGTATTTCTGTGTTATTCAAAAAATTCAGAGATAAAAAGATGGACATTTATCCATCCATTTATGTGTACATTTTAATACTAAAATATAACAAATATGGTATAGCAAAGAAAAGCATTGTATGTTCTTAGTACAATTGCAATATTAGAAAATTGATTCTGCAAAGTTATTAAAATAATAATACATTATAATCACAGAATTTTTATCCCAGGAAAATCAAGGTAGTGAATATCAAGAAATGTATTTGTACAATACACGATGTCAAGAAAATAAAGAATAAAGCATTTGCAAAATGCTGAACTTTTTGGAAATCTTAAGTAGAATTAAAGGTGAAAATAAACTACTAAACAAAGGAGAAAATATTTATTAAGTGGGTGATATTTAATATTTAAAGTAAAAAATGAGGCAGAAATTTTCTTGATTACTATTATAATTTAACATTAGCTTAGAGGTACTAACAAATAAAAAGACTCTAATACATAATTCTAAAAAAAAGAAAAAAGTTGTTTTTGTTTTCATTTTTGATTTTTGGTACCAGGGATTGAACCCAGGGGCACTTAATGACCATTCAATGACCACATCCTCAGACTTTTTTATTTTATTTTATTTTATTTTGAGATTGGGTCTTTCTGAGTTGCATAGGGCCTCACTAAGTTGCTGAAGATAACTTTGAATTTGTGATTCTCCTGCCTCAGCTTTCCTATCTGCTGTGTTTTCACTGAGGTATGCCACCATGCCTGGATGCAAATATTGATTTTTAAAGATTGTATATTCTTGCTTAAAAAAATTAAATTTACAATAGGACTTATAAGTTAGGAATAGCCAACTATTCATAGAAATAGGAAGAAAATATCCCACACTAATAGAAAAAATAAATTGTAAAAAACTTTAGAAATAAATTGTTAAAATAACATTATATGAGCATGATAAATTACATAAATCTTATTACAATATGTAAACAAATGGAAGACATGCCATCTCTTTGGGTAGAAGACATAAGGTCACAAAATATAAAATCTCCCTAAATTAATAAATAGAATAACATTTCAGTTAAATGTCAAGAGTCTTTCTTATGATCATAAAAACTGATTCTTAAAGTTTATATGGAAAAAATAAGCTTGAGATACTAGTCAAACATTAAAAAGAAGAAAAGAAATAGAAAGGAGAGCTGTTACTGGCCATGGGCATGACTCAGATGATTATAAAACTACAGTAAATAAATCAACATAACATTGGCCAGAAGAAATAATGACATTAAAAGAAGACAATAGAAAATCTAGGAATACATCAAAGTTCATATCAAAATCTTAGCTCAGTTGGAACAGAACATATTTTTAATAAATGGTGTTAGAGCATTGGTTACCCATTTGGAATAAAATAAATTGGACCTTGACTTATATAATATATGAAAAGCTTTCCAAGTAGATTTAAGACTTAAATGTGGAAAATGAAGTAATAGAGCACTTAGAGGTTATCTTGAGGACAATTTTTACAATCCAGGGGCAGGAAAAGCCTTCTGACACAGGCTAGAAACTTCAAAGCTATAAAAGAAAAGATAGTTGCATTTGACTACTGTCTTATACTACTGTCAGGTAAGCATGATTTTAATCTCCACTTGCTGAACAGACACAGACAAGTTATGTCACCCTGCCTTGGGTTCCTATATTGTAGGGCTGAGCTTCCAATTCAGCCTTCCAACTTCAGTATCTGAGCACTTAACCACTAACCCATGAAGCTGCATGATCCAAGGAAAGAATAAGCAAACAAAATATTATAAAAAAATACGTGAGACTGGGTGATTTATGTTCATGGTTCTGGAGGCTGAGAAATCCAAGTTCAAGGTCCCAGCACATGCAGTGTCTGGTGTTGTCTCATTCCCATGGATGGCACCTTCTTGCTGTGTCCTCATGTGGCTGAAAAGGCAAACAAGCTTCCTCATGCAACTTTTATTAGGGCACTAATCCCATGTATGAAGGCTATGGCTTTGTGGGTTAGCCCCTTCTCAAAGTTCTCAGCTCTTAATACCAACATATGGGAGATAAGAATTAAAAATATGAATTTTGGAGGAGCATTAACATTCAAACCATAGCAACTTTGTTAAAAATTGAGCTGGGCCTGGTGGCACACTCCTTTAATCTCAGTAGTTTGGGAGGCTGATGCAGGAAGATTGCAAGTTCAAATCAAGCCTCAGCAAAAGCAAGGTGCTAAGCAACTCAGTGAGACCCTGTCTTTAAATAAAATAGAAAATAGGGCTGGGGATGTGGCTCAGTGGTTGAGTGCTATTGAGTTTAATCCCTAGTAACTCCTCCAAAAAATTGATAGTTTTGAATGACAAATCATATCATTAAGTAAATAGACAAATATTAGATTTAGAGCCCCAAAGCTAAGATCCTCCTATAAATGACACCAGGGTTAAGCAACATGGGAATTCATAAGAATTTTAGCAGACAGTAAACCCCAAACCCAAAAAATTAGAAAAGATGTACAAACTGATTAATAGCCAAGAAATAAAAATTTAAGCAGCAAGCTGTCACTACATTATGGCAAAAAATGGGTTCGATCCTCAGCACCACATAAAAATAAACAAATAAAATAAAACAGATACAAACATTTTTTGGGGGGTAATCTAGGAAAAGAATAAAAATAGCCAAATCCTATAAATGAATATCTTTCTGAAGGAGAATAGTTGATTATGGTGCATCCACGTTGTACAATTTTTATAGCATTTTTTAAAAAAGATGAATTAGAGTTAGTCCAATTGACTTGGCTTTATTGATACATTCTTTGAAAATGCAAAAACTGAGCACAAAATAACCTATTTTTTAAAGTGAGAAAAGACAAAAACTCTGTATCTGTGATTATGACATAATCATGCAGAAAACTATGGAAGTGTACACATTATATTTTTAACAAGCGATAGGAGAGTATACAGGTGGAGGATTTTATTGACTAAACTGCAGGAAGAGAACAAGTGAGTAAGAGAATAAAAGATTCCACTAAGTTTATTATGTATACTAAGTTTATTTTATTTGTTTTTGTAAAAACTATGCCTATGGGTATATTTATAAAGAAAATATGTAAAGAAAGAATCAAAAATGTATAACACTGATATTTTACTAACTTGATTTTACTACCATTTCTCTGTTGTGTTTGTATATATGTCTTAGTTCATTTTCTTTCTCCTTCCCAAATAGGTTAAAAACACTGATGGCCCTGAGTGTCAGTCATAATCATTCATCAACTACATTGTTATTTATCATAGTAAAAGTAGAAGAATTAAGACTATAGTCATATAAATTATTGACATTTGCATTATGAAATTGTTAATTTCCTTGAGTCGTATCAATTTCAGGTATCTCTCTTTTAAGTGCTAAAAGTTTTTCTTATTAAAGTCACAGATCCTATTCCTGGTTTTCAAAAGATGTACCATAATATTTGTGAATGAGTAACTCTGAAAGAACCAAATATCAGAATCAAAGTTCAGTATTTGCCAAGCTTTAGAGTCAAGGGCTTTAGTCCCAGCCCTTGTCACTTTTTTTTTAATCTTATAAGTATTCATTTATATGTGCTCAACTGGTGGGAAAATAAATTCTA
This sequence comes from Ictidomys tridecemlineatus, assembly GCF_052094955.1. Lineage (NCBI taxonomy): Eukaryota > Metazoa > Chordata > Mammalia > Rodentia > Sciuridae > Ictidomys > Ictidomys tridecemlineatus. The sequence goes on from NW_027526148.1 coordinate 11,206, forward strand.
TGTGTACAGGTCTTCCACTGTAACTGATACTTTTCTTCAAAGCCCAAATTTTTGAAAAGTAGAATTATCTTAAGAACAGGCCTGATGAGATCTAGCCCCAATTATTATGCAAAGACTGTATCTTAAAGAAACAAATCATGTTTGGCTTCACCAAACTAATCATAATCCAGGCTTTTATTTCCCTGTTTCCTGGGAACATTGACCTGGTTTCAAAGAAAAGTTTCAAATATATTTTAAGTAATAACTACATCATTGCAATAAGTGTAGATCCTCGGGTAAAGTCTTGATATGCACAACACAAATTTGGATGTATAGATTTCTTTGTGCTTTTTAAAAACACCATCAGTCCTTTTAACTATGGTCACCCCTCAGAGGTTGCACATTCCCTATGGGCAGTGAAATTAAAGAAGAGGTATAATACATCATCATTTGCTGTTTGGATTTAGAAGGGAACAGAGTAAAGAGTATAAAAGCATGTAAGTATTACCAGGAACAGAAAAAAAATCATAAAAAAATTCACAACCAATTAGGTGTCTGCATGCACACTAATTGCTATCTGCTAGAGGTGTGCCATTAAGAATGGCAGGCTTGTCTATGTGAATGGGGAAAGTGTGAATGAGTGAGCATGCTTGTTCGTAGGTAGAACAAATTCTTATCTCACAGGTTCAAATTCTCCAGGCTCATGAATATGACACATTAATATTCATTAAGTGGAACACATTATCATTTTAGAAGGAGATTACTAAGGACTCACTATTTTCATTCCATCACATTTTTCAATTAGGAATCCCACTTTTGCAAATAATCAGCTTTCTGTTGCCAAGGGCTTTTCAGCTGCTTTCTGGCAAGGGGGTTTGGAGCTAAGTTCAGCATCCATTTAAGAATGAGGAAAAAAACTGAAGTACAATTATGTGTTTTAATGACAGGTTAATCTTGCTGCCGGGAACCTCATCAGAGAAGAACCAAACTCAGAAAGGAGAAGGCATGAACTCCTTTTGAGGAAAAGGAGCACAGATAATGAAGCTTGAGGAGTTCACAGTTTTACTGGTCGCCTGCAGTTACAGAGAAAAAAAACTCACCCTGTAAAGATCTTGGAACTGTCATTGAGCCAGGAGAAGCCATGTAAAAGGAGACCTGGGGCTATGGAAATGAACCAAGTTCAGGGTTGACAACCATCCCTGAAGGCTGATAACAGCAGGGAAGGAAACAATGAATGAATCTGTGCATTTCCTCCAGATTTGGAGAAAAATTAGACAATTTTGTTAGGCTTTATGGTTTTGTTAATGAATTAACCAGAAGAAACAGTATTCAAAGACCAATTTGATTTTGAAAAAGGCCAAATAAATTTGGGATAAACTGTTTTGATATATCAATGTTTATTAAGCTTTATCTGTAATTGAAACAAACTTTCTAGATAAAGTTACTTGATTTCTATTTAAACTACATGCTCAAGAATTCACTATGAGAAAATCTCTAAAATTCTTTTTCTGATGAAAAATAATTTTAGTTGTTCTACATTTGAATATTTACAAAGAATTATATATATATATATATATATATATATATATATATATATATGGCAAGAGGAAAATATATGTAAAAAATTAAAAAAAAACGCGAGTTTCCCCAAATAGCACCCTAGTTCCCAAGCCTTCTTCCCAGAAGCAACCACTTAACTAGTTTCTTGGGTCTTTTTTTCAGAAAGAGAATATGCACACATGAGCAGAAATATATTTGCTTCCTCCTACAAAATTGAGAGCAAGCTCTATGCACTCTGCTTCCATAATTCCACTAAGCATCTATTCTGGAATAACTCTATATCAACATTTATAATGACTCATTGCTGGGGAAATAGACTGCAGGAAGATAATCTAAAAAACATTCTAGTAAATAATAATAACAAGCCCAAAGAGGGATCAGAACTCAGAATCCAGAGTTTTCAAAAAATACTAGCTAAAATATTCAGTTTCCAACAAAAAGAATTTGAAACATGCAAAAAAAAAAAAAAAAACACAGAAGTTTGACTTGTCCATAGGAAAAAAAAACTACACAGTAGGTAACATGAACTGAGTGAGTAGCTGTCAGATTTAACAGAAAATGGCCTAAAGAGAACTAGGAAAAACTGTGATTAAAGAAGTAAAAGAAAGTATGAGAGCAAAGTTTCATCAAGCAAGAAATAACAAAAGGAAATATAAGTCATATCTTAAATAATGAAATGGAAATTCCAGTTTTTAAAAAGTACTATATCTAAAATGAAAAGGCACAAAAATGTATCTGAATAGTTGGAAAAGTTAATGAACTTGATTAAAGAAGCAGAAAAAAAATTCCTTCAGAGAAATGCAGGACACCACTCTACAGAGCAACATGCATAAACTGGGAATATTTATTTCATAAATACAGTAAAAATAAAGATATACTCAGGTAAAGAAAAATCTGAGATAATTTGCTGCTAGTGGACCAGCTTCACAACACATATTAAAGGAAGTTTTTCAAGCTGAAGTAACAAAGAAATTGAGGAAATTCACAAGTATATTAAACAACATACTCTGAAATAACCAATTGGTAAAAGATTAAATCGTGAAGGAAATTAGAAAATACTGTAGATGAGTGAAACAAAAACATAATATACACAGATTTATTGGATATAGCATTGAGAAGAAAATTTACAACTGTAAACAACTACATATTAAATAAGGATACAATTCAATAACCTAGTCTTCCACCTTGAGGATACTAGGAAAATAAAAGCAAATGAATATTATAGCAAGAAGAAAGAAAACAATAAAGGTAAGAGCAGAAATAGAGAATAGAAAAGCAATGGATAAAGTCTGTGAAAGTTTACCCTCTGAAAACATCAAATCAATTTTAGGAACAAGTACAACGGATATTGAGACAGAGAGGAAAGACTCAAATTACTAATATTTGAAATAAAAAGGGGACATTATTGCCAAATTTATAGAAATGAAGTGTTATAAGAGAATACTGTGAACAATTGTATGCCAACAAATTAAACAACTGAGATAAAATGAATTGAATCCTAAAAAGACACAAACTACTGAAACTATGTCAAGAAGAAGTAGAAAATCTGAGTAGACCTACAAAAAGTGACAAACTTAAAAGAGTAATCAAAAACTACTTACAAAGACAAACCCAGGCCTAGATTGTTGCTCTAATAAATTCTGGCAAATATTTTTAAAAGAATTAATATCAATTCCTTACAAACTTTTCTTAAAACACATGAGAGTGTCCTTCTCAATTGTTTCTAACATCAGTATTGCACTGATACCAAAATCAGACAAACATACTGAAAAAAAAATGTAGACTAATATCTCTTATGGTTGTAGATGCACAGAAAAACACGGTCAAGAAAACACTAGAAAACAAAACCCAATCACCTATGACAAGGGTCATTACACTGTGTTTATGTGCATGAAATACAAAGTTAGTTTAACACCCAAAGTCAATAAAATATAACATAGTAATAGAATAAAATATTAATAATGTATCATTATCTCCATAGATTTAGAAAGAAAAATTTAAAAACTTTAACAGACTTTCATAATAAAAGTATGAAATGCCCTTGAATTCCATAACTAACACCTTGCTCAATAGCAAAAGCCAAAAACTTTTCTTTAAGATTAGTAACAAGGATAAGATGCTCATTCTTACCATTTTTTTTCCAATACTGTATTTGGAGTTCCAACCAGACAAATGAAATAAGAAGAAATATTAGACATCCAAATTAAAAAGAGAGATCTTATTCTCTCTATTCACAGATAATGTGTGTGTGTGTGTGTATATATGTGGAAAAAAATATAATATACATACATATATACACATAAAGAAGTATAATAAATATATGTGAAAAAAGGCATATATATGTATACACACCAACATATATATAAAGAAATGTAATAAATATATTTAAAGAATTCTTTGTCATTAAAAAATGAAAGGAATCTATACTTCCACATTTTGTGTGTGTATATGTGTGTGTGTGTATATATATATATATATATATATATATATATATATATATTCCATATATATACATGGTTGTGTAGTTGTGTATGTATATCTGTATATATACACATACATATATACATGATATATTGTGTGAGTGTATATATATATATATATATATATATATATATATATATATATATTTATATTCTGAGGAATTCACGAAAGTCATAAAGGCATTCAATAACATAGAAGGATACAATATCAATAAACCCAAATTCATATTCTATATACTCTCAATAAAAAAAATCTAAAAATTAAATTAAGAAAACAATTACATTTAAAATAGCATCCAAAAGAATTAAATTTCAAAGGATAAATGTCACAAAATATATACTCTGAGAAATGCAAAAAAATTTGGAAGATATTTAAAATAGCTCAATAAATATAGTGGCATTATTGTTCATGAATCAAAAGACATAATATTGGTAAGATAGCGATATTTCTAGAATTGATCTCTACTTTGAACATAATATCTAAAAGAACCCCAGTTGACTTCTCTGTAGAATTCAGAAGCTGACCCCCAAATTTATGTGGAAACTCAAGCCCTCAGTTTAACAACAACAACAACAAAAACTCTTTTTTAAGAAGATAATATGAAGAACTCAGAGTTTTTGATTCCAAAAGCTACTGAAAGGTAACAATAAACAAAAAAATGTATTTCTGGCAATAATATTGACATATAGTTCAATAGATTAGAACTATAATTCTAAAGTAAATCCAGATTATCTGTGCTCAATTGATTTTCAACATTTTATTATGTTAAGTGTGTTTAATGTGAAATGAATAGTAACTTCAATAGTAACTTCAACTGCATATGCACATGGAAAAGAAGGATCTTACACCCCTACCTCACATTGTATAAAAGAGTTAACTCAAAATAGATCAAAGTTCTAAGTAAAAGAGCTAAAGCTATATAACTTTAGGATAAAGCACAGGGGTAAGTCCTCATGACATTTAATTTAGCAATAGATTCTTAGAAACATAACCAAATCACAACAAAAAATTTAAACAATAAACAAATTGGACTGCTTCAAACTCAATCTTTTTCTTTTACTTCAAAGGAAACCATCAAGAAAGTGAATACAATTCAAAGAATGAGAGAAAATATAAACCAAATCATATATTCAAATCAAAATCACCATAAGATATAACTTCATGTCCAGAGATGGTTATTATCAAAAAGACATTTGGCTTATATGTAGATAAATTAAAACTCTCACCAGTTGCTGGTGGAAATGTGAAATGGTGCAGACACTTAGGAAAAGTGATTAACAATTCCTCGAAAATTTAGATATAAAGCTTCCATTTAACCAAGAAATTCCACTTTCATATGTAAGAGAAGTCAAAACATACCTCTATACCAAAACTTGTACATGAATATTCCTAACAACATGATTTTTTTTGGAGGGGAACCAGGGATTGAAGTCAGGGGCACTTGACCACTGAGCCATATCCCCAACCCTATTTTTTAAATTTTATCCTGCCTCAGCCTCCCAGCTCCTGTGATCACAGGACTGCGACATTGCACCTGCCTCAATGTGATTCTTAGTAGCCAAAAGATGGAAACAACCCACACATCCATCAATTGAACAATTAATAAAACATTGCTGAGTTGCTGAATTAATGAATCCATACCATTAAACATTATTCACCAATAAAAAACAAAGTCCTAATAAAATCTACAACATAGAAAAATCTTAAAAACATTATAGTAAGTGAAAAAAATCAATCACAAAAGACCACATGTTGTTTAATTTTATTTATACAAAAGATCCAGAACAGGGATCTACAGTTACAAATCATTAGTGGTTGCCCAGGACAGGGACAGATGGGGTAGAATGAAGAAGTGGGTGAATGTGGAGTTTCCTTTTGGAGTGATTAAAATGTTCTAAAACTGAATGTGATGTTTGTTGTAAAACTGTGAAATACACCAAAAACCATGATTATGTACTTAAATGATCAAATTTTATAGTATATGAATTATACTCCAATAAATGTTATACTAAGCATTTTTGTGTATATATGTATAAATTTATGTTCATATGTTTATATAACACAAATAAATTTATGTTTATTGTATATACATGTATGTACTATAATATATATACACATACATACTATAATATATATACACACTATATATATATGCCTGCTCTATATGCAATTATATATTCTACATAATTCTAAATTGTGCAACTGATTATATAAAAGAGAGACTAAATGAATAAAGCACAAGGAAATAATATGTAGTATATAAAATATACATAAATATTTTATATTAAATATACAAATTATTATTATTATTATTAATAAATAGTAGTAGTAGTAGTAGTAGTAGTAGTAGTAGTAGTAGTAGTAGTGCCAGGAATTGAACTCAGGGGCACTCACCATTGAGCCACATCCCCAGCCTTATTTTGTATTTTATTTGGAGACAGGGTCTCACTGAGTGACTTAGCACCTCACCATTGCTGTAGTTTGCTTTGAACTTGAAATCCTCCTGCCTCAGTCTTGCAAGCAACTGGATACAAATGATTTTTATTTCCAGGTAGATTTTCCCCTTGTTAGAATAGTCTATAATTTTTTAGCAAAAGCCTTCTTTTTAACTAGTGTAAGTTTTTATTGTGTGTGTGTATGTGTGTGTGTGTGTGTGTGTATGTGTGTATGTATGTGTATATATATATGTATATATATATATATTTTTTTTTTTAACTCTTCTCCACCCCAAATTTTCCATCTTTGATCTGCATTTGAATTTTGAGGAGAGAGATGAAATTATCAATTTCATAGGAGGGAAAAATGTCATTATGTGTACCTAGAAAATAATCACTCTTGCTTTCCACCAAATAATACCCTGAAGACATTTTCCCATTGTTTACCAAGTCCAGCACTGTGAATGAAGCGCATTTTAGAATGAAGCGCATTTTAGTGAATGAAATCCTCTTTTTTTTTTTTACTCTTTTAGACCTACATGTAAACACTAAGTAGGCTGAGGACACAACTCTAAATTACACAGCTGATTATTTAAGATTGTGTCTAAGTGAATAAAACACAAAGAAAGAATTACAACTATTTATACAGAATCCATCAAAGTTCCATTGGATAATTAAGAGTTTGCCTACTCCACTGTGGGGAAAGTTGATTAATAGAATCACAGAAAATTAGAGCTGGGAGAAACTCTAGAGATCATCCATTCCAAATGATTAATTTTAGAAAATGAAGATACCCAAAACAAGAAAGGGGCAATGTTCTGCTCAAGGTCATCTGAGCAAAGGTAGGCCACATTTTCAGACCTTTTTTTTTCCCTGAGATATATTATACAGCTATTAGGTAAGATAAGTTCAAAATTATGTTGATTTAAAAAGGCTTTGGGGAAAGGATTAAAGACTATTCTAACATGGGGAAAAATCTACCTTCAAATAAAAAATCATCTCAATATTTAAAATACTGGCCCATTATTAACAGAAGCCAACTAATTAAATTGTCATTATGTTCTATACAGAATGTTTCAATTCATGTCCATGAAGAGTAGAATGGAAGGAAAAGAAACTTGGTATTAATGACTTTGGCAGGGGACACAGCTGAAACAGAGCCTGGAATATCTAGGGAAAAAAATCCCGATTTATCAAGGAGGTGGGAAGTAGCTCAGGGAAGTTGCCCAGTACCCAATTCTAATGATTAGGAAGGTTGTCCTTACACTGATGAAGAAAACTTATTTGTTGAAACTCTAGGCCATTAATTCTAGTTCTTCCTTCCGGATCAACGTAGAGTAAATTTGTTTCTTTTTCCACAGATTAGCCTTTAATATTTAAATAAAATTTCCTATATTCTTTCAATTGCATCTACTGATTTAATCAGCTCCAAGTCTGTGTATAAATCCTCATGTAGAAAGACTTTCAGAATATTCACAATTTCAGCCAACCTTCTGTGTTGAAAGAAATTTTTAGCCCATATCTTCCATCCCCTAATTTAAACTCTAAACACACAGACATAGAATCAATGATGTTTCTGATGGGCTTTTTGTTGTTGTTGTTGTTGTTGTTTGGTAAATATAATAAGAAACATAATAAAACTAAAAGTGCTGTTTATTGCAATCCAAGGTCAATTTTCATATGACCAGTGTATGTTCTTTACTTCAGAAAGTCCCTGGAGAGAGAACTCTGGGATTATTCTATATCCTGCAATTATTTTAGCTTATTAGAATGGATTAGAATGAGTGTCTCATGTTTATGAACTGGATGTTCAGAAATGATAATGATCCTGTACATTTGAGGTATCTTGAGAATAACATGGCCATGGCTACTATGTTTCCAATATTAGATATAGAAACTATCAAGACAGAAGTGACAGAAATTGAGAAAAGAGGGAGTCTAAGAAGGTCATAGGGTACAAATTAGGGCTTACAAGGACAGGATCTTGTATGTATGATATTCACAATGGTGTCCTAACGCCAGATGGTTGTTCATGGGCTCTAATCTATGCTCACTTTACATCTGGTCTAACAATTATTTATGGCATAGATATTCTTTTGTCAGAGAATATTTAATTGCTGATAGATTCATAACTAACAGGGGCCAGACTAGGAGTCAAAGCAGCTCTATCTAACCCTAAAACATTACTCTTTCTCCAAGAACATAAGAGTGTCCAGGTACAGCCTCTACCTATATGTGTTAAGAGCATGAAACCATTCTAGGTGCTCTTCAACAGATGAAGGGATAAATAAAATGTGTTATATATACACAATGGAATATTACTTATCCTTAAAGAAGAATAAAATCACAGCATTTGCAGGTATGGATGGAGCTGGAGAATATCATGCTAAGCGAAATAAGCCAATCCCAAATAATCACAGGCCAAATGTTTTCTCTGGTATATGAATGATAATTCACAATAAGGGGAGGTAGCTAGGGAAGAATAGAGTTACTTTAGATTAGGTAGAGGGGAGTGAAAGGAAAGAAGTGGGGACAGGGGTATCAAGGATAGTAGAATGAGTCAGACATTATTAGTCTATGTACATATATGACTACATGATTTGTGTAATTCTACATCATGTATAATCAGAAGAATGAGAAATTATACTCCATTTATGTGTAATGTATCAAAGTGCATTCTATGTCATTTAGAACTAATTAGAACAATAAGAATATAATACATTGATCCTGTATCTTTAGGACAATGGAGAGTTATGAATTACTCCCACCAGTGTGGGCTAGAGACTCATTGAATCTAGGCATGAACCAGTTCTCCCACCACTTCTGTGGCATAAGACAACTATGGCTCTACCTAAAGCCATGGTGATTCCTTGAAGTTACTTTAAACTCACGTTTTGACTAGAAATGGAATGACTTAGTAATGGATCAATTTCATGCCCCTTCAATGAACTTTAAAAATAAACAAATCCCCAAGTCACATTAATAATTTAAGTTTATAATAGACATAGCACAGATAAACTCCTTATTTTTAGTTATGCAATGTTTGTTTGAAAAAAATCAATGTATAATAGTGGGAATGGAAAAAAGAAAGAAAAGAAGGAGGAGAAAATAAAGGAGAGAGGAAGGGAGGGAAGCTAAAAGAAACTAGAGAAAAGACATTTCTGAGGGACCACACAGCAACCAGGACCTCAATATCATCCTCCTGTAAGTTCTGCACACCCATGGCCCATGGAAACACAGCCTTTCTATCCCTGAGTTTACAGAGATGTTATGGTGTGTGATAATTGATATTTGTATAGTATTTTACGATTTTGATTTTTAAAGGCATTTTCATATTATATGCTCCTCATGGAAATCCTGTAATAGGCAGAGTAAAGATTTTGATCCCTGCTTAAAATGTGAATCAGAGTCTCAGAAAGACCTTCTGTCTCTTTATCCTTCTCCCTCCCTCCCTCCCTCTCCTCCCCCCCACCACACACATGCACACACATACATTAAACTGGCATGTACAGAAGGACAAAGACTCAAATCATTAGACTCTGACTCTAGATTGATTCCCCTTACTATTCTATCCAGACAAGTTTTTTGTTTGTTTGTTTTGAAGCATTATTTTTCTATCAGTCATTTATTCATACTTGGACAAATATGTATAAGGAGGTACAAGGTTCCAAGATTACTGTAGTGAAATGGATAAAGTCATTGCTCCATATGCAATAAGTCAGAAGTTAATAAATGTTCTGATGAAGGGGGAAAAAAGCCAGATAATGGGGACAACGAGAGCAGAGGTCTATAGGAAGATATCATTTTATATATCTAGAAATAGAATCTAGTTTACACGTGGGTAGAATACAATCCCTTTAGTTGGGGAGAGGGTAGAGAAATTTCATTTTCAAGAACAACTTGTGTAATGAAAGAAACTCACATAGGCAGGGTGGGGTATGGTCCTACCATCCCTGCAAAAGGGGTGTGTATTCAGAATGGACCATAGAATTCCAAAGAGATCCTAATTCGGAAAGACCTGTTGCCTCTCTTTGCCTCATTTCTCAAACTTGAAAGAGTACATCAAAGATAAGGAATATCCCTGGAAACTAAGGTTATGTCTAGACAGAGCTTTACACAGAGAAATAAATTGTACATAGAAGAAGTGCTTGTCATAAGAACAGCAGGCATGGGATTCTAGAACACACCCAGGTTGACATTACTACCATGGCTCCATGTATCATCTGTCACTTTGCAGAGGAAGACAGGCATCAGGGGGTGACAGATTATGGGCCTGGTGAAAGCCTTCCAGATGACCAACATCATCACCCTCAGCCAGCTCTCAGCCATCCCTCAGTGTTCAGAAGCAGGCACCTTGGAGCCTGTGTGGCGGCTTGTTCAGAATGCCTCCCCGGCTTCATCCTGAGCAAGGCATGCTGAAGTCTTCATATGCCCAACAGAGAAGTAGAGAGGCTACTGACAACCATAGCCTATGAACACAGATGTAAGAGATTATATAATCTGGAAGTAAAAAAAAGGAAAGGAGGGCTGGGATGTAGATCAGTGGCAAAGCGTTTGCCTTGCATTCGGAAAGCCCTGGGTTCAACCCCCAGTTCCAAAAAAAAAAAAAAAAAAAAAAAGAAAGAAAAAAGAACCCCACAAAAAAAGATTTTTAAAAAAGGAAAGGAAAAGCTATCTCTTTAAAAAGTACTCAACACATATTTATAAACAGTCCACTAAGCCCAAAAGCACCTACTATGCATTGCATCATCATCTAGATATTTATCACAGGCCTTCTCTACCTTATGACCCTTTAAGGTTGCATATGGCTTCTAAGTTTGTATTCACCAAAGAATTTTATCTTTTAAAACAGAAAAGGAAAATATGTTGTGTGCTCCTGTTGATAGTGATCGATCAATCATGCCTACCTGGAGTACCAGCTGGAAGAGCATCCAGGTGCATTGGGCTCTTTGGAAACTACCACCATGATTGATTAGCAATGTCTGCCATAGCCTCAGGAAAGAAAGGCTTCAGAACCAGCATTGTGATTTAGAAGCATGTTAGAGGAACAGCAACAAAACTGTGGATTCTCACATAGTTTCTAAAGGACTCAGAAACATAGTGGTAATCGTTCCATTTTGAATATGAAATCTAGTTTAGGATTCACAAATAAAGTCAAGATAAAACATCATACATTTGAGACATGAAAATAGTAACTCATCGGGTCATTTTTGTCAAACAGTCTTGGGTTCACATTCTCTTCCTGTACCTTCCTCTGGGTAACGTATTTACTGTCCACACTATTCAATTTACTCTTGTGCTGATAATAATGAAAATACGTACCCTTACTGTTGTGAAGATGAAACGAGGCCATGACTACAACTGAAATGTACAGACAGCACCTGGCAGAAGGTAGGAGGCCTAATAAATGGTAGCTATTACTACACTTAATCATAATTTAAGGCAAAACAAATCATTTTCTTTCTGGTGCTTTTAAAACACTGTTGAAAACTCTGCTGTGGAATTATTGCACTACATCGCGGTTGGGGTTTTTTTGTTTTGTTTTGTTTTGTTTTTTGCTACTTGTCTTTCTTTTACTGTGAGCTTTATGGGATCAGGAATCATGGCTTGTTCATCATCGATCCTTGGGATATAATTCAGTGTCCAGCAGAGAGTAAGCAGCAAAAAGTGTTGGCCTATGAAAGGAAACAGCAACTGAAATGGGTAAACTATTATTTGCAAATGCATGTTCCTCATTTGCTAGAAAGTTTAACTGAAAAGTATAGCTCGGATACCGAAAGAATTCTTTATTAAGTTTCTTGTTTTTATTTGAAGATATTCTAGCTGTGGCTGGGTAATGGAATAATCCTGCCACAGAGGAAAAAGTTAAAGCAAAGAGACAGATGTTTCAGGGATCCTGTTCCTATATTCCACTTATTGTCACACTGACCTACAAGTTATACTCTAGTTATGATGACCATATGCCCCTTACTTCCTTTGTCAAGCCTAACTTCCAATACTTTGTTGCAACATTGTATAAGTAAATATATACTTGTCACATCCTAAGTTTCAGTCTTAAATTCTGAGTACCTGGTCATTGTAGCCATTTGCAAAGACCAGAGTCTAGGCCATTTGAATATTCTCTCCCATCTGAAGCAGACCATATTCTGCCTGAAAGTGTTGAGTCATAGATCTTAGATATATGTATAATTTCTATATTTCATGCTGAGAAAGACATTTCTTTCTTCTTCTGTAAAATCCCTATTTGCTTCATTTGTTTTTAAATTTTCATTATTTGTCTGAGTAATCTCCTGCATCTTCTTGTTATTATAATCTCTTTATTTTTTAGTTATCTTGGGTTATTTATTTATTTTTTTATAATTTCATTTTTTCAATGTTAGTGTGCAAAAATACAACGGATTTTTTTTATTTAGATTTTTTTCTTTTTTTATTGGTTGTTCAAAACATTACAAAGCTCATGACATATCATCTTTCATACATTTGATTCAAGTGAGTTATGAACTTCCGTTTTTACCCCAAATACAAATTGCAGAATCACATCAGTTACACATTCACAATTTTTACATAATGCTATATTAGTGACTGTTGGATTCTGCTACCTTTCCTATCCCCTACTATCCCCCCTCCCCTCCCCTCCCATCTTTACTCTCTACCTCATCTGCTGTTGTTCAATTCTCTCCCTTGTCCCCCACCCCTTTCTCCTCACAACCTCTTATATGTAATTTTGTGTTACATTGAGGGTCTCCTACCATTTCCATATGCTTTCCCTTCTCTCTCCCTTTCTCTCCCCCACTGGTCTTCCCTGAGGATCTTAAAAGGGCGTACTATAGGGATACTGCCACATCAATGATCATAGCAGCACAATTCACAATAGCTAGACTGTGGAACCAACCTAGATGCCCTTCAATAGATGAATAGATAAAAAATGTGGCATCTATACACAATGGAGTATTACACAGCACTAAAAAATGACAAAATCATAGAATTTGCAGGGAAATGGATGCCATTAGAACAGATTATGCTAAGCCAAGCTAGCCAATCCTTAAAAAACAAATGCCAAATGTCTTCTTTGATATAAAGAGAGCAACTAAGAACAGAACAGGGAGGAAGAGCATGAGGAAAAGATTAACATCTTGGGTTATTTAAATGGTCATTTAGTTGACTCTTCCAGTTCCCTGATGTCTCCATTCCTTATCTCCTTGTCTCCTGTGTCTCCCTTTCCTCTTCTCTGCTAGTCTTCAGTTCTCATGCATTATCTCTTAGACCTTGCTCATTCCCCTCCATTTCTTGATAATGAAATTCAGATAACCACATTTGTCCTATCTTCTTTCATTCAGATATAGTTTGGTTTGTATATGATTTGTCCCCTCCAAAAACTCAGGTGGAAGTTTAATTTTTATCATAAGGAATTAAGGGTATGGAAATTTAATTTAGCTCTAGTGCTTGGAGGTACAGTCTTTGGGAGATGATTAAACTAAAATGAAGTCTTTGGGATGGAACGGCCCAGATAGAATCCCAGTGGTCACATGAGAACAAGAGAGACCAGGGCTACACACACGGGTACACTCGGTATCTCTTGGCATGTGACACCCTATGCTACCTTGGAACTCTGCCAGCAAGAGGGCCATCACCTACTGCAAGCCCTCAACACTGGACTAGAACAGAGGGCCACAAAAAACCTTTGTTCTATTAGCAACAGGAAGCAAATGAAGACAAAGTTCTTCCAATTATTCCCACAAGTAATTTTCTTTTTATCTCTCTCTCTTTTTTTAAATTTATGAGAATGTTCTTTGACCTCTCCTCATTGTGCAAGTCTCTTTTCTTCCCTGTGCTTCCTATTTTGCTAAGAGTCCAAAGCACAGCAATTCCCATGCTTTTGCCAATTTCCTAAGCTCCCTGTTCCCAGTGACTTTGGATCATGGAAGTCCGGCCATGGTTCTTCTGGATGCCATCAGCTGCCTTGCAGGTTCACCTCTGAACACAGGCAAATGCATGCCGCTGGAGAAAATTCCATGACTGAACACATAAGCATTTGTAGATGTATGGTCACCAATAACTGCTGACACATGACGACCTGCTCTTCCCTTCCCCCATAGCCTTATTTCTAAGCCTCCCACTCTCCCCAAGACAACCGTTTCCTCCTTCCTCTCATCCAGCAGACATCTTCAGCTGCTGTTGCACAGAGAAAAGACATAATTCCAGAAGAGACATTTAACTTCTCACCTCAACTCCTGTGCCAACACCTACTTTTCCTCCTTTATTCCTATGATAAAGGGAAGAGTTAGAGGCAATAAATTCAGCTGCATTTCTAGATCCTGTCAATTCTGATAACCCAGGGGATTTTACTCCTTTAGTTTTCCTTTCTCTTCTGTGATCCATGCCTCAAGCATTACTAGATCCTTCTACAACCACAGAACCTGCACTAACTCACAACCACAGAACCTGCACTAACTCCTCCCACACTCCTCTTAAGGTCCATCTACTGCTTCTTATGTTGCTAATTGGCTCTTCTCTTTTATGTAAATCTTACCATAAGGTAGGAGGTAGAAGGCTTAATAAATGGTAGCTATTACTACACTTAATCATAATTTAAAGCAAAATAAAAGGAATTGTCAGCAATTGTGGTTGTTTTGTTCCACCTCCCACTCACCTGTTGAGCAACTATATTTTACTGAGATCATCCACGACCAACATGTGGGGGAAGCCTGATGCTCACAGTCCTACGCTGGTTGCTCCACAATGCCAGTTCTCTGTATTTCCATACAGAAATACTCCTTTCCCTTCTCTTCAGCGCTGCAAGATTTTGCTGGGTTTCCTTTCATGGTTCTGAGTATTCCTAAGGCTGTCTCTTTTGTGAGATCTCTTTCCCTAACCAGTATTCATATATCCTTGTTCTTTAATGTTTTAATCCTGGTCCTCCAAGAAGCAGATGGATGAGAATAAACATTTTAAAAATACATTTATTTTCAAAATTTTAAAAATAGGGTAGCAGGCTACAAAAAAAAATTAAGGAGGGAGCCAAGGGACAGAAATCCAAGTCTGACTTTGAGTGATTGGAAGAGGAAAGATAAAAAGAAAGGCAGTGGGGGAAGAAGAAAGACTGAGCAGAAGGGTTTAGGACTGTAGTATGCTTATAAGGAAGCTTGATAAAGGCATTGAAGGGTCTGCAGGTCAAAATCTTCTCTTAGAAGATTCCCACATCACCCAGAAATGGACATGCTTACGTGACCCTGCTGTCACTCATTGCCTGGATGCAGCCTAAGGGATCTGTGGCTTTGTACACCAAGCTATGGATTTCAGAGCACATCAGCAGAAGCCCTCAGCTTCCTGCAATCAGTGATCTGAGTGGTAGATTCACACGGTTTCCACACTCCAGAGTCATACTAAGTCCTCGTTCATTTTTTATTTTAGAGCGATATGCAGAAAATTCAAGTAGTATGGCAACTTGTTGAATGTGACTAGGTGAGTAATAATTAAGTTATCATTTAAATTAAAATCTCAAGTCTTCACATAAGAGTTGAGGATAACAACAAGCTAAGAAACAAATATCAGGTACAAAACCTATATGATAAGAAGGAGTTTGATTGAACAAAATAATAATAATAATAATAATAATAATAATAATAATAATAATAATTTTCTTAAATAATACTAAGCAAAAAAGTAAATGGTGTAGTCAGAGAAGAAAGCAGGTGCACAATACTAATGGCTTTAAATTCAGAATCAGAAGTTTGGACTGGATTTTACCAAAAATTTAACATATTAAAAGATGCTTAATACTTTTAGTGAGGAAAATGGGATATTGGAGGCTCATATTTTTAAAATACCATTGAAAAATAGAAACAACATAAATATCCACAACTTTGTGACTTACAGATATATGCATTAGAATATTACACAACTGTTGAACAGATAAGGAGACTATTTACAATGATACTTATCATCAAAATGATAATTTTGGTAGTAAGTAAAAAGTGTAAGATGCAAAATAGTTTGAATAAAGTCATATCACTTTTAAAAACATGAAACATGTATATGCTAACCTCAGAAAGTGGTAGAGACAGGTAATATATTCTTATATTGGTAATATTCAGTATCTGGCCTGAAAGTGTTGAAAAGTGACTCGGTTTTTGTGTACACTTTGTACTATTTGGATTTTGAAACCTTCTTCATTTGTTAGTAGATCAATTAAAATTAAATACAATAGAGGAATACACTACTATTCAAGCAAAACACTGAGTCAATATCTCCAACTCAGAGTGATCTCCTAAGCTCAGGCATGTGGATCTGGCTGACTATGGAATATCTCCACTTGGATAATTTCATCAAGTCAACGTGACCGAAGCTGAACTCAGCCTCTCCTTTCCAGCCACCAGGCTTTGGCTTACACATTATTTATCCAAAGGCTTTCTCCCTGGCCTGATGTGTGCTCCTATCTCCTGGGAGGGCATGGCTCCAGTCTTCTGCCACGGGCCCACACATCCAACATGGTATCAAGCACAGCCCACCTGTTAACCACTGTATCCTCACTGGATAATGGAATCCATCTCCAGGATTATGCGTGATTTAATAAAGACGGTTCTTCACAACAATTACCTCCTAAGATGCCAAACACATCATTAACTGAACTAAAATACCACTTAGAGAAGCACATTTGTAGGTTTGCTACCTGTTGTGGAAAGTAATATAATATTTCCTTTCATTCATTCTTAAATAGCTTCTTTTGATTTTACGATCTGCTTCCTAATTCTGCTCTTCTGAGATCTTATGAACAAGCCATAATTAATGTTTCCATAATGCCAATTATTTTATGGATTTCAAAGTGAAAGATTAATATGGAGAAGTGATATGATTTAAGACACAAGGGATAGATATATATTTAATGTGGCTTAAAAGGAATTCCCCTTACTAGTTTAAATCATAAAACAATCAGCTAACTAAATTTTTGGATGAATAAATAGATACATGCATCTAAGCTATATATTTATATATAGAAATAATCAAGCAATAAACAGACAGCTGAACCAACACTAAGAAAGGAAAATTCTCATGTTCCTAGTAAAAAGATATAGTGAAAACAGAGTTGGGACACTGAGCAACTGCTGAATCTGGTGGTCACCTAACATCAGTGAATTTCCTTCTAATCTTGGGGATAGAACTATAGACTCTTGTGTACATGGAGCTGGAACTACTGAGGTACAAGAAACTGGCATTTACAATGTGTCAATGTCACACCTGAAACATGGCTAAGAAAACACACATGCACACACACTGATTTACATGACTTAAATAGGAGGTAGGGATATTTGAAATCTTATAGGAATTGTGCTTAAAAATAATTATCTGTAAAAAAATGGAGTTAAAGATTACGTATGTAACTTTGAGATTCAAATTTATGTTTTCCCCATGAGACGTAAACCTGAAGCAGATAAAGTAACTTAAAAAATAGCTTAGGACTTAGAAATTCATAATCACCTTTCAGTCTTCCACAGTTCACTACCCAAGACATGTAAGACTGACACAGAAAATAACTAAGGCCAGAACTGAGTGTACATTTACAAGCTTTGGTCATCCATAATTAAAATAAAATAGAATTTTGCCCAAGTAGAATTTTTAGATAAGAAAAATATAATTGCATAATAAAATGAAACAAGGTTTCTGTGATCAATCTGAACAACAGACTAGAGGGAGTTGATGAAAGAAAAAGTGAAAAAACATCAAATTGCTAGACTAATCTGAGAAAATTACCCCGAATGTAAAACATTATCTTCATAAAATTTAAAAAAAGTCAAATATATTTTCAATTCTAATTCTCAAACTTAATAGATTTGTGATTCTGAAGATATGATCTCTTGTGTCTCTACTTCTCTCATCTCTAAAATTAGAATTCACAATACATGACTTCAAACTCACTGAGTCAAATTAAATGAGATTATGTTTGTGAATGTCATACTAAAGTGCACATAGAAAGCATTCCATTACTATTATCATAATCAATATGTGTATTAACACATACTTTTATGATACCCTTAATTCAGTTCCTTACTCTACTATAGACCGCCACTAAAAGTAAGATTTTTTAGTTCTTTATTTTTGTAGTTAATGTCTAGAACTTCTGGTTTTAGATTTTAAGGAATACACTAGACTTAGTTTTTAGAAAGATTATTTGTCTAATTTTAATACATGTTTTTGACCCCTTTTGTGCATACTTAGAAAACATTCTAAAATGACCTTCAGGATTTACATTCCCAAAATAGCTCTTTTTTTTTAATGTTTGAATAGTGCATTATAGTTATACCTAATCGTGGAGCTCATTTTGATATAATTCTAAGGTCCAGAATATAATTTGCTCGATTTCAGTCCCCAGTACTTCCCTTTTCTTTTCACCCCTTGTTTCTCTTCCTCTACCCTACTGGTCTTCCTATATTTATTTATTTTTTTAAGATTGGTGATTTGTAGATATCCATAAAGGTGGAATTCACTGTGGCACGTTTACAGATGTACACAGTGCAATTTTGTCAACTGATTTTGAATGACACAAATTTATGAGGAGGAGGATAGGGTGCAATATCATGTTGACTTTGTAGAGACATAGGAACATGTTTAGAAGGAGGCAGAAATAACAGAAGGAGTTCTCATTTTTAACAAAATGGAAAAAATTTAAAAATTTTTTTAAAAAAATTAGTGCATTAGTGCACAAAATGTTTAATCAAGAAGTTTTCTAAATTCAATCTTCTGTGTACATTAGCATATTAAATTATCTGAAAATCTTTGCAGTAAAGACATTTTTTAAAGAAATTTTACCTCACTATTGTGCAAACTCATTGACCATTGGCCATTCTATAAAATGCTCACTTAACCTCTTTATAGGTTATCTTAGAAATCCCTAACTTGCAGTTTCTCTGTGCACATCGACCCCTCTCCATGGCTTGCTCTGTCTCAGTTCCACTTTTTTGTGTCCACCCTTTGACTTTGAGTGCAGTTAGTTATTCATCATTGTGGCTTGAAGTGCAAAGTCCTGGGAAACGTGCCACTCCCTGAGCTGTCCTATTGGTTTTGGACATTGTTCTGAGGAGACCTAAGCCAAAAGGCTGCCCAGGGGTTGACTGAAAGCCACCTGTCATGTACAGCAAACGTCTTTCTTTGGTCATTAAATGCTAAAAAGCTGAAAAGTTTGTAGCAGTGTGTCAGTGGGCCAAGGGCAATCCACTCTTTTGTTTTATGTTTGGATTGTTAAGTGGGCGGATGGAAACTACCATCATGCATGCACAAAGCGAAGGAACTTTTGTGTTAGACATCTAACGTTCAAACCTCCACTCTGGCCAAACACCAGTTTCCTGACACCTAGAAAGATAACTTCTAAGTGTCAGGTTCCTTTCCTGCAACACGAGAATGATACGTATTTCTTACACATTTCTGTGAAGCTTCAAGATAATGTAGAGTGGATTTTTTTTTTTGGAAATTTTTTTTATTTAAAATAAATAGAAAGATATTAAGACATGTATTTGTATATCTTAGTTTCTGTGGGTCAGGAGTTCAGGCACTAGCATGCTATATAAGTCCCCTACAAGTCTGCAGTCAAGGTACTAGGAAGACTGTGGTCTCATTTGAAGGCTCGACTGAGAAAAGCTTCACTTCCGAGCTGCTGTGGTTGCTGGTTTACTTCCTGGCTATCACTTAATGGCTGCCCTCAGTTCCTTGCCATATAGACCATTTCATGTGGTAGCTTATCTCATTAAAGCCAGCAAGGGCAAGTCAACAGACAGAAGTCATAAATCATAAATGACATAATCATGGAAGTGAAATCTCATTACCTTTGTGATGTCTAATTGAGAGAAACAAGTCACAGTTCCACTTCTCAGGATAGAAGATTATACAAGATTAGAATCCCTTCAAAAAAGACCATAACTTGAGGGCCATAATAGAGTCAAATGAAATCAAATCACAAATATTGGGTTTTATTTGTATTTTTGCTTTTTATGCTGTGCTCCCTCCTCTTCCCACATTCCTCTAATTCCATCATCTCCCATTGCTACTCTCAGGTGATCAATTTAAACAAGCTGGTTCATATAATCTGATATTTTTTCTTCAATCAAATACAGAAAGGTAGAATAATTCACAGATGTATATATGAACATATATATGTGTGCATGTACATATTTGTCCATGTTATATATTTAGGGAAATATATAATTTTTCATTTAACAATGAGATTATATTATACCTACCTTTTTGCATCCTGCTTTTTTCACATCATGGGAATTGTTTCATGTCAAGTAATGTAGTACTAAGTTGCATAATGTTCTGTAATATTCTCTGTAGTCAACCATTCCTCTTCTAATCAAAATTCACTTAGCTACCAGGTTTTCAAAACAAACAGTGATGCAATAAATATCCTTGAACATGCATCCTTACCTGCCAATACATTTGTTTCTGTGGGACAGTTTCCCACAATGAAATGTGTGGGTCAATGGATAGTTTTAACTTAATAGATATTGCCAGATTTCTTTCCAAAAAAAAAGCTATAATAATGCACATTTTCACCAGCAATATATTAAAATAGCTCTTTCCTCTGTATCACCACCAGCAGTAGGTGTTATTGCTCTGCTCAGTGCTTGCCAGTCTGATGCGCATAAAGGGATATCTCATTACTTTAATTTGCACTCACTGATGATTGGTAAGGTTGAGTATTTTAATGTTTGTTGGCCATTTGGAATTGCCTTTTTGTACACTGCTTCTATACAGTCTTTGCTAATTTTTCTATTGGGATGCTTGAAAGAGCTCTTTATATAAAATGGATGTTAATCCGTATCAGTTATATTAATATTTTCCTTCAGATTCATCATTGTTCTCTATTCACATATCTGTAGAATATTTTCACATGCAGAGTTTTTAAAAGTTTGTATGGTCCATAAACACATTTTTTTACACAAATGTTAAATAATACATGAGTGTCCTAAATATTCCTTTTCTAATGTACTATGGTTCTATTACTTTTTAAAATTAAATCAATACTCCTTTCAGTATTAGTTTGGGTTTTAGGTAAGATAGAGATTAACTGTGTTTTCTTCTTCAGAGAGAGCTAATTATTTTACCACAATTTTTAAATAATTTATGCCTTTATACTGGTCCAAATATTACTTTTATCATGTATTAGAAACTTATTTCTCCTCAGTTCCAGTTCCAAGGTTTCCAGGATGTTTCACTAATGTGTCTAATTTTATGCCAATACTCTAATGAACTGATCTGGATAGAAAAGTCAGATGATCTTTTATGTGAGTCATTTTCCATTTCTGTTCTTTCTTTGCATGACTTTCTGGCATTATTTTTATCCATATAAATTCAGAATAATTTTATTCAATTTCAAAAGGAAAGGTATAGTGGAACTATAATTGGCATTATGTTAAGTAATATGCTGGTTTTAGAAGAATCAAAACTTTTAGAAAATTTATCGACCATTTAATGCCTTTCTCTTTGTTCAGAATTTGATTTATATCTTTTAATTTTGTAGAAATTTTACTTATAAAGCTTTTTATTACGTTATTATGTTTATTCCTAAGATTTTATTGTTCTCTTTTCTGTCATTATGAGTATAATTTCGGTTCTATTTTAATTTCTAGGCCCTTATTGTCATATCAGCCATTTTTTTCAAGATGTTATCATGTACAATTGTCTTTATCAATCAAAGGAGAACTTTGCTTTTATTTTAATTACAGGCTCATGGGTTTTCTAGGTATAAATAATTTTATCTAACAGATAAACATTTACCATTATTTTGATCATGCTTATATTATTCTAATTTCCTTATGCAAGAATTTTAAGAAAATATTGACTGACAATTGTGTTCTTACTCTTGGTTGAAATTGAAATGGTTTTAGTAATTTGTGATTGAAAATATTGGTAAAATTAGCAAATATTTTTATCCCTATTTTGCTTTCTAAGGAATAGCTAATGACTTTTATAATTTTATTTCCTAGAATAAATGCTACTTCATGGAATATGTTGATACCTTCATGAAATCTATCAGTCTACTTTATTTAAGCCTTTTGCATGTACATTTATAAGAAATGGCATTGATTTTTCTTTTCTGATATCCATTTACTTTAATCAAAAGCACTTCAATGAGATACAATTTATATACTATAAAATTCACCTATTTGCAGCATACAATTCAATGATTTTTAGTAAATTTGCAGTCATACAACTGTGACCACAAAATATCCCTTGTTGGGTGAGATGTGGCTCTTGTGATGGAGTACTGGACTGTGACATGTGAGGCCCTGGGTTCCATCCCCAGCACAGTAGTGGTGGTAACAACAACAATATCCATTGTACCCACAAGTGGCAAATTCCTGCTTTCACCCAAACCTTAGGTTACCATTAATCTGTTTTCTCTGTTTATAGATTTGCTTTCTAGGAACATTTTATATAAATGAATCATATAATATGTGGTTTTTATGTCCTGATTCTTTCATT
The DNA here is from genome assembly GCF_052094955.1 of Ictidomys tridecemlineatus. Lineage (NCBI taxonomy): Eukaryota > Metazoa > Chordata > Mammalia > Rodentia > Sciuridae > Ictidomys > Ictidomys tridecemlineatus. The sequence continues at coordinate 34,137 of NW_027526148.1, forward strand.
TGAGATACTATTTTGGGTATGTCATACATTTTGAGGTCATGCATTTTGTAACATATATCATTATTTCACTTTTTTTTTTGTACCAGGGATTGAATCCAGGGGTGCCACACTCCAAGCCCTTTTTATTTTGAGGCAGGGCACAGATAAGCTGCTGAGGCTGTCTTTGAACCTGTGATCCTCATGCCCCAGCCTCCTGAGCCACTGGGATTACACCATGTCCAGCTATTTCACTCCTTCCTTCTAAAAGACATATATTTTAATTTAGAAATTAAAGTTAAAAAGACTTCTTAAAATGACTTGGAATTTTTTTTAATCTTTTTGATGCTCTATAAGTAATTTTATAATATTAAAATTAACTTTTCCTTAAAGAAAAGCTAGGATTTAACTGTGAACCCTTTGGTGAATTCCCCTATCAGATGTGTAATTGTTTTTCTATTGTTTTTCTATTCATCAATCAATTTAGGTTTCTATTTCTTCCTGGATAAACTTTAATAAATTTATGGTTTTCTGAGAAATAATTTATTGTTTTCTAGGATTTCAAATGTTTGCTGTGTATTCTTTTATCTTTCTTACTTGTCCTTAACCAGTGTGTTTGTAACAATACTTCTTTTCTTGTCCTTAACCTTATATTTCACTTCTTCTTCTTTCTCTTTTTTTCCTCTCCCTCTTTCTCTGCTTTCCTTTCCATTTTCTCATAAGGCTCATAATGTAGTTTATGGTCTTTTCACGTAATAGTTTATTTAATTTACGTAATCTTTTTACTAGTTTTAAATGAAGCTTAGCTTTTTTTTCTTTCTTCTAACACATTACAGTGTATATATTGATGGGATACCATGGGATGCCTTGACAAATGCATACATTGCATAATATTGAAATCAGGTACATATACACTCATCTCTTCTTGTGAACAGCTATCATTTCTTTGTGGTGCGAACACTCAATATCTTTTTCTCTAGGATGTGTGTGTGTGTGTGTGTGTGTGTGTGTGTGTGTGTGTGTGTGTCAGTATTTACAGCCTGGGGTGCTTAACCCCTAAGCCACTTCCCCAGTCCTTTTGTCAATTTTTATTTACTCTCAGTTACTTAAAGCCTTTCTAAGTTGCTGAATCTGGCTTTGAACTTGAAATCCTCTTGCCTCAGCCTCCTGAACTGCTGGGATTACATGCAAGTGCCACCATGCCTGGCTCTTCTAGCCTTTTTTGAAATATGCATTATTGTTATCAATAGTCACCCTCTCATGCAAAAACCCCCAGAAATTCTCTTATATAACTATGACTTAGTGCCTGTTGAAATACCTTTTCTGTTCCTCCCTCCCATCAGTTCTCCCTAGCTGCTGGTGACCACCCTGTTATTTTCAACTTCTCAGTGATCAACATTTGAGGTTCTTCATATGAATGGGATCAGGCAGTATTTGGCATTTCTTTTTTGTTTTTGATTTTTTCTGGCTAGTGTTTTTGTTTTTGTTGTTGTTGTTGTTTCGTTTGGGTAGTTGTTATTTTGCTGTTCTTTTGATATTCTAATATCATAATCTAAGTAATATCTACTACTTCCATTTTTAATATCTTCATAAATCCACCCTAATGTAAATTGTGCATTATGCTAAGTTTTCTGGTTTTGGTAAATAGCCTTTTCATTTATTTCTGCATAGTTTTTATTATCAGGTTTGAATTACTCCACACCCTTAGCCCTACTAGCAATACTAGGAGTTGAACCCAAGGAGAATTTATTGCTGAGCTATAGCCTCAGTTCTTTTCATTTTTAATTCTTAATTAAATGCTTAATCACTAAACTTAAATGCTTAATCACTAAACTTCTGAGGCTAGCCTTGAAGGAGCAATCCTCCTGCCTCAGTCTCCAGAATCCCTGGGATTAAAGGCATGTGCTACTACACCTTCATTTTGATTTACTTTTTGATTCAAGGAATACCTATTATTTTTTTTTCACAATTCTAAGCAAAGAGATTATTGTATTAATTTTTTAGGGTTACATTTAATTTCATAGATTTTTAATCACAGAATGTGGTCCATCAAATCTTAAATTTGGCAAGGATTTACTTATTAAATATTATATGGATTCACAAAAATATATGTTATTTCTTTTAAAAATATTAAAGTCTGTTATTAAATAAAATAATTAATTGTATAACTAAATTCCTTCATGTCTTTAGTTATTCCTGCTTGCTGGATTAATTCAAAATAAATATAAGAAATCTTTTGCTATATTGGATACTTAATCAAATTCTCCTTGATTATCTAGTGGATTCATGTAAGATGTATATATTTAGCTGTTGTGTTATTTAGTATGTATGGGTTTATGATAATAGTAACTTCTACATTAGTTGAATCTATTATCATTATATTATGTACATTTCAATTTTTTGTTTTTATTCTTAAACTGCACTTTGATTACATTTATGTTGTAGTTTCTTCTCTCATTTTTGCTCTTACTTGTTTAATATCTCTTTTTATCCTTTATTCCTTAAATTTTAAACACATTTTAAATGCACCTTAAAAAAATAAATGGTGTGCATTAAACCAATATTTCATCCTTTCAGTCACTTCCAATGGAAAAATTTAATCCATTCCCAAATATGTATATTAATTTTATTTCTCCCATCTTTATATCTATTACTTAATGCTTCTGGTGACTTCCTAATATTTGGGGGGAGGAGGGTACTGGGGACTGAACTTAGGCCAACTTGACCACTGAGCCACATCCCCAGCCCTATTTTGTATTTTATTTAGAGACAGGGTCTCACTGTGTGTTAGCCTCTCACTTTTCTGAGGCTGGTTTTGAAATCACAATCCCCCTGCTTCAGCCTCATGAGCTACTGGGATTACAGAAATGCTCCACATTGCCTGGCTTTTCCACCAGTTTGCTAAAGTTGGGATTGATTCCATTTCTCAACTTCTTAATTTGGATATTCCAGTACATTTTCCATATTCTGACTGAAAACCTTTCACTTCCAAAGACTCATAATCAGACTTCCCTAATTTACTAATAAGATTTCAAGTCTTTCCTAAGCCATATATCAATGAAGCTCCACCTCCTTGCCCTTTTTTGAGATGAGTCCTTAGAATACTTCCATCTTCCCTTTCTCCTTTTATTCTTTTCATTGTTCAACCCTCACTCAGATTGTGCCTTTCAAAAATTCCTTTTTCATTCCCTCTCCCACCTCTGATTTCACAGAGCTAATTAACTCAGTTCAGATGCAAGTTATTATAATTTTCATTGCAGATGCTCCTTCTGTTTTAATAAACCACATTAGTACTCTATTTCGTATTACCAGAGAATCTTTCATTGTTCATTTAGATATATGTGTGTACACCACGGTCCATTGCTCACCACATGTTCCTCTCTTCTCCCATTTCTCCTACTTTGAGGTCTCTATTCTAATGGATCTGTTCATTGGAATTGGTCATTGAGTATTTTCTTCTGATGGAATAAGTGATCTACTCTGAATCTTAATGTCTTTGCAACTGTATTTCTTTTGTCCTGACAAACAAATAATAATTTGACTAAGCATTGAGTATTTCCATTCTAGCTCTTTTAAAAATTTTCAAATGTTTTTGTACCATCACCTAACCTCTGTTCTTACAGATAATAAGAGCGATGACAGTCTGATTATTTTTCATGATAATAGAGTGCATTTTGGCATATTGTACATACAAGAAATATTATTTATTCTAATTGGGATTTGGTTCCTTTTCCATTTTAGGTAATGTTATGGACTACATTGTGCCCCACCCAAAATTTACATATTTAAGTCCTAATCCCAAAGTGATTGCACTTGAAGATAGTGTCATTAAAGGGGTACTTACTTGGAAGTGAGGTCATGAGGCTTAGCCATAATCCAAAAGGACTAGTGTTCCTATAAGAAAAGGAAGAGACACAAGAGATCTTCCTCTCAGCTCATCACCCAGAGGAAAAGAGAGGAGACAACTCAGCAGAGAAGTAGCTGTTACAAAACATGGGAGTCTCACCAGAAATCAACCCTGCTTGTACCTCGTCTGGACTTCAGTCACCAGAACTATGAAAAAATAAATTTCCACCACTTCAGCCATCCAGTCTCAGGTATTCTGCTGTGATGGTCTCTTTTTCTTTTTATTTGAATGTTTATAAGATTGTCCCTTTAGCATTAGAGCTCTAGAATTTTGTCAGGATGAATCTAAGTGTGCATCTTTTTTCATCAACTCTGTCTGGAACTTGTATCATTTTAATTTCTGGATATATCCCTTACCTCCAACCCTCAGGGAATTTTTCTTTTTGATCACTTATTTCTGCTTTTCTTTCTTTTTTTCCCCTTTGTAAAATCCTATTATTTGCATGTTTGGTGAAGGAGATTTATTCTCCAACCCTTTTATCTTTCATCTCAAGGTGTTTGTTTATTTTTAATCTATGATGATTTGAGATATTTCTTCTCACTAATATTCCAGTGAATGGATTTGGGTCTTAGTAATGGCTGACTATTCTCTCAATCATTTAATTTATTGCACTTTATTATTTAAAAAATTATGATTTAAGGTATCTAGACAAGTTTATGAGTATTGTGTTAGAATTCTTTTTACCATTTGTTTTATTCAAGAAATTCTAACTTACCTGACAATTTTCTGCTCTCATTAAATAATTTACCTCTACATGATTGACATCATAATACTCGTACAGTCTTCACTGGAAAATGTCTGATGTCACTCCTATGGCCCAGGAAATCTGTGAATAGGCGTAAAGAACATAATTAAGAAAAAATCATTTTTCTTGGCGTGAAACCAAGAAAGCAGCACAGACACTGCCACGGCCAGGCCAAAAGCATATTTAAGTCCCTCCGTGAGCATAGTGGAGGGATAAGGGAATTAAAGGAACATGCATTTGGGGGGAAGCTGAAGGCTTGTCTGGGTACAGAGCATTTAGAGACCAAGGACATTGCCCAACAAACCTGAAAGATGTGCTGCATGATCTCCCTGTGCAGGGAAAGAAGCTGACATCTCTCAAGGCATCGAGCAGAGGGCAAAGGAAGGAACCATTTTGCAGCCTTGGCAAGGGGGCTGGCAGCCGAGGAAGCCAGTTCTTGGCAAATTCAAGTTTGGCCCAAAACACAGGCCCAATAAACACATACTACACAACATAAAGTGTGCTTAAATGATCAGAAGAAAAGTAAACATGGAGGGAGGTTTACAGAGGGCACAAATGGTCATAGAAACCCACCTGGCTCTATTGCCCCCCCTCAAATTTGATCTCTTGCAGGACCTGCTCAGATAGACACATCTGGCCAAGTTCTCAGTGGGGCTGGAGTGGGAGAGATTGGACTGAACCCAAGACCAGGAAACAAGGGTGTGCAGGTAATGTAGGGGACTGAGAACTGGCTCACCACCACATGAGTGGAACCCAGGGGACATCACTAGGATAAAGTTTTCTAGTATGAAACAGCAAGTACTGGGCACTGGAGGTGTGCTGACGTAAACTCTTCAGACCAACTAGCATTCAGGGAAGAGACTGGAACCTGAATGAATACATTACTGGAAAAAAAGAGAAAATCTCCAAGTAGAGTTTTCTCATAATAGCACAGAATAATACTTATAGAGAGACAAAGTCACCATGAGACCTGTACAAAAATTCCATAAAATTCAACAAAACTAGAAAACCAATGGATGAGCAAAGCTGAGCACATACTGGTATAAATGTGGGAGATGTGAGCAAAAAGTAAGCAGGCAGAGAACAACACAGGCTGTACTGTACATCCTGAATGAAGAAATACATTACACAAGATCTGGAATGTTACTACCTGTTCTTTGGTTTTGCATTATATTCCAAAATAAAAGTACTGTGCTAGCACAGGAGCTTTCTAAATTTCTTATATATGGATAGGATTTAAGCATGAAAATAGATTTTAAAACATAAGTAAATATTGTAGAATTTCAAGCAAAATCAATTTGTAGAGATGGTAAGCATCATTTAGGGAATTTGCATACTCCTTCAGGAGCCCTGGGTCTCTCTCAACGCCCAAAAGCAACCCTCACTGCTGTCCTTCTCCCTGCTCAGTGCATGCCCAAGGAGATAGAAATTATTCTGGAGCAGCTCCAGAGCATGGATGGCCATGGCTTAAAGTGGCTGATTGCAAAATTATTGTAGAGCCAAGGCTGCAGGCGCAGTTGACTTCAGGGTTTTTCCATGGTGAGATCTCTCCACATTGTTTCCCCCCATCCCTTCCTCCTCCTGTTCCTCTTGTTTCCAGAGTGGACCAGGACACCGTAGCTCCTCACAAAAGCAGCAACAGGATTCCTGGCCTATTCCTTGCTTCTCAACCCATAAGCCTTGCATTTCTTCTGGGCTCCCCATGGACCTTTGGTGCTAGCGTCTTTTTCCCTGGGAGTGCCTTGTCCAGCTGAGAAAACCTATTGCTCTTCACTGAGCTCAACCAGAACAAGACCACCAGCAAGCTGTGACAGTCTAGTTGGGATGCCAAGCTGAGCTAGTTTGTACCCTAACAGCCTGAGGACATTTTCCTGATCCTTGTTGCCCTCTCCAGTTAGGGACATGCCGCTTTCAATGGTGCACCTGGCTTCTTCCTACATTTACAGCTACAGTAGCTGCAGCTGCAGAGACGGCCAGTAACTGGTCTATGTACCTAGCACCCACTGCTGTCTTTCTGGCCTATCTTCAATGGGGACCCTGATTGGCCCCAAGTCTCATCCCACAGTCCCCCATAAGGCAGAAGAATCAATGTAGCCAGTGGTTGGGCCAAAGAGCCTGACTTCCCTGGCTAGGCTGAGGTGCACACCTTGGTTCTTCCCCTACTGGCCAAGCCCTTCCATGGCCAATGGCACAATCCTGGAGGCTAAACTGTGGTGGTAAACAGGGGCTCTGGCAGCACGAGAGGCAGTGGCAGGTGCACCCTGGCGCCCATGAGCAGCCAGGAGCACAAGTACAGCTCAGTGTCTATGGCATAGCTCCTGAACCAGACATACCACTATTACCACCACCTATTACCACCACCAATACTGAGTCCATACTCACTCTACATGAGTGCACCACTGATACCTGCCTAGCTCCTGGAGCCCTATTCCAGTTCCTGAGTAACCCAGTGCAGACCTGCTGGAGAACCTGGCAGAGAGCCCCTAGTGTGTGAATTGTAGCTTCTGTGGACATCTGGAGGACACTGGCCATTGCCCGCGCAAAGTTTGTGGTAGCTAATCCATACTAAAAGTCTTTTCAACAAGATTAATGGCCTCAGCTGACCCCTCATCAGCCAGAAGCATGTGCCTTCACCATGAAGGCTTAGACTGTCTGTGCCAACTGGCACACCACAACCACCTTATGGTGCAGAAACCTTCAGGGTGAAACTGTATGCAATGCTTTTGGACTCTACTTGAAACTCATGGGGTGCTTTGATGACTTGATATGAAAAAAAGAAGTTTAAACCAGGAAACAAAGTAAATAAGTAAATAAGTCAAAGACTTGCTCTGCTAATAACAATAAATGCATTTCTGTGACTCCAACTGCCACCTCTTCTAAGAGGATTGCAGCAAAAATATTTCTTCTCCAACGCATCCAACAGCCTCAAGTGCAGGTGCCCCAGTAATGGCTGGTGCAGGAGGGGCACCAACCCAGAACAGCAAGCTCAGGGATTCCAGTCAATATGGGCGGGCTCTACATAGACATCAATCTGGCCTTGCTTGCTGGTGTCGCATCCTCAGAGCAACAGGATTTCAGGTATGCTCTGGCCCTGGCCTGAGTCCCTGCTGCCAGGAGGCAGGGAGAACACCACTGAAGAAGGCCTTGCACCTCTTATGTCTGATTTTGTCTAGTAGCCCCGACAGTGGTCAATGCCAACAGAACATTGCTCCAACGTGTGATTTCTGTGCCTTTGAGTCTGAAAGAGATGTATTTCCCCAGGAGGCTTGCTGAAGAGTAAAAGAAGATGAGGCTCCTCTGGAGAAGGGTCAGTGCAGCAGGAACGTGGCAAGCTCCATCCACCCAGGGCCACCTCCAGTCAGTCTGCCTCTGGGTTGACTCCTGCACTCCTTGCAGAAAATGGGATTGGGACCAGGGACTTGCCTGCTAAGAAAGATGGAGAGAGATCCTATATCCTCAAGTCTTGTGTTTCTTCTGATTGATTCTGGTTATTCCAGAATTTCTGCATATCTGTTCCATAAGCAGATTAACAAGCATTCAGGGAGAAGATCATTGAAGGCCACTTGGGACACATCTTAGAAAATGAGTGAGTTCCTGGAGCTTTTGTAAAAATATTTCTCAGTTTCCAAAACTTCATAGATACTCTAACATACACTGTGATTGGTGTTTCTCAAAGTTCATCTTGCCTGACTGATCAGTTGGAATTTGAACACAGGTAGCAAACAAGATATTTTTCTTCCATGTATACAACATATTTTTTAAAGGGTAATTTTCATTGCAGAAATATTTTTCATATGTTATATTATTTGCATAAGATTTAAGAGTGGTTTTATAATGAATATAAACCTTTTACCTTAATGGTTCTTACAATAATGTAAAAGAAAAATGCTAACTTACACATTGTTATAATTCTTTTATATCTACAACCTTTTCTATATTCCCAATTGTTTAAGAAAACTATTTCAAGAACAAATCTTCTCTCTGGAAAATTGCCATTTTCCATTTGTTAGGAATTTTTATAGAAGAACACCAATATATGCCCTTTCTTTTACTATGGAATATGTTCTGGAAAAATTGCAGCAAACCGTTACTACCTAATGAATAATACTTGTAAATCTTCTAGAATCTGTAAACATATTGTGCAATTCTGTATATCTTGAGTAACCCACAGGTTGGTTTACATTAAATTTTTAAATGGGATGTCATATGGAAAACAATTTCACGAGAGTTTTTAAAATAAAATGAGTATTATTTTTTTCTGTCTGGAAAAAAATGAAGAGTAAGTTTCTTGGCAGTCACTTTTTTATTACTGTGACTCAAATACCTGACAAAAACAATTTAGAGCAGAAAAAGTCATTTTCGTAGTTACAGAAGATTCAGTCCATGGTCAGTTGGTGCCATTGCTCTGGGCCTGAGCAGAGGCACAAGATCATGGCAGAAGGATACATCAAAGGAAAGCTCTCTAGTACATGACAGCAGGAAAGCAGAGAGAGAGAGAGAGAGAGAGAGAGAGAGAGAGAGAGAGAGAGAGAGAACACAAACTCATAGGGAGTAAATATAGCCACTAAGGACATGCCCCCAGTGACCTCTGACTTCCTGAGTCACATCACCTGCTAGCAGTTACCACATAGTACCTTAGTCATCTCAAATGATTAAGCCATCCGGATTAGTGCCCTGTTAGGACACAGCTCTCATAATCTAATTACTTCACTGTGAGCATTACTGCATTGTCTCCCATGAGCTATGGGAAAACTTATACCCAAGGCATAACACATTTAATTGCCAAACAGTAAGAATTATTTGCCCTATATCTAAGTAGGTTGATCATCACCAATACATACAGGGAGAAATTCTGTCCATCTTTAGCCTGGTGAAACTGCTTTCCAATACTCCTTTGCAAACTCCGTCAGATAGGTACATCCAGGACAGCAACACTTTGGATAATATTTTAAAACAGTTAGGTCCCATCCCAAGTTACACTCCCAAAGCACCATGACTTACTGAATGCAGCAGTCGTTCCTATGCTCACTGGAGCCCTTGAAGCATGGCTGTATTTTTAGTTCATGCTTCTCCAAATATGAGAGTTGTTTGCTATTCAGAGTCCCACACTGCCTTTGTCTTAGGGATGGTGCTGCATCTTCATACTTCACTCCACCATCAATTAATGCTAAAGCACCCAGCACTGGAGCTCTCCCAAGGTTCAAATGCAACAAGCAGTAATGAAACAGCCATGTGGTTCATGGAAGTTAATTGTTCAAACTTAATGGGTCAACAGTGATCTGGCTGGAGGATGGTACAACATCCTCAACAGTGCAATCAAGCATATTGGTGCCTCTTTTCTCCACAAGAAGAGTGTCCTCAGTGCTTACTCTTAGGGTAACTCCACACTTCTTAACTTCCTCTGCAAATTGGTTCAAGCTCACATTGGATGCATTGTGTGTAGTAAGGCAATTTCCTTCTTTCATACAACACTTGAACAAGGCAGTTTTTTAGATCCATTGGAAATAAAGTAAAAAGCACTCAAAGGGGCTAAGAATGAAATTGTAATATCTGAATGAAGAAATGATATCCACTGGAGATCCTCAGTGATTACTTATGAAGGTGGGCATGAAGGGACGTGAAATGCAGTTCCTCTCAAGAAGCAGAAATTCTGCAGTCCAGGAACACTGAGGCAATAGTAAGGAGGAGCAGGCACTGAGGTTCACCCTGTCCAGGCTAGAACTCCTGTGACATGCTCTCTGGGTTCAGTTTGACCCTTCCACATCGAGGTGAAATACTTTTATGGGTCATCCTGTTAGAGTAGAGATGAATTTCTACAGTTCATTTATCTGCATCGATGTCATTATTTTCCTGGCAATAATGTCCACTGACTTTGAGGCACTCATAAACCTGTGAGGAACTGAGGAATAGGTTTGCCCCTTGAAGACTGTGACATCCTCATGCAGCATGCAGTGGTTTCCTAGGGGAGACCACACAGGTGGTGTTGATGTTGGTGGCTGCAAGGCAGGGATTGCTGTATTGTTACTGGGCAGTGGCAGCAGTGATGCTATGAAGCAAATAACACCGACTTGGAAGATGGAGAACCTTGATTCTGGTCCTGGTTTGGCCACCAGATCACTGTGTGGCAATTTCAAAGCCTCTTACTTCTCTGGGCCTTACTTGCCACATCTGGAAATTAATGATTAGATTTGATGGGACCTCCCCAAGCAATAGACAGGATCTGCTCATCACAATGGCAGCAAGACTGAGGGGTTTCCATGCCCGGGAGTGGGAAAAGCACAGGTTGGCTGTATTCCCTTCTTACTCACCCAGGGGGGCTTTGATTTTCAGTAACTTCAATAGGCCGAGAGCAAGGGCAAGGTTTTGGAGAAAACCTCTTTGGGAGAGGGCATAGATCCCTAGACTGTGCAGCCCCAGCCTCCTCATGTCCCTTTAACTCCTCCTCCAGCTAAAACCTTTAGCTTATCCACTTCCTAAAGATCATCACAGAGGCTCCACAACCTTCCCTTTTTAAAAACTCTTGCTGATGGAAAATTCTTCCTCATACCTGCTGCAATTTCAGTCTATTTTCTCTCGTTCAATCCTTACTGGAGATGGAGAACAGCTGGTCGCCATCCTCCATTTAACATCCCCTCCTAAACCAAAATCAGTTATGACATCACCCCTCAGCCTGTTTTTCTTCTGGCATAACATACACCATTCCTTCCGACCTGTCTTCATGGATTCTAACTCTGAAAGCATCGCCGGTCACTGTGGCCCTCACTGAAGGTAGCTCTGCAAGCTCCACATCTTTCTAAAGCTGTGGCATCCAGAGAGCTATAGGGCTCTGTAGCAAGATTGAGAGAGATGGTCAGAGTACAATGAGAACATAGTCCAAGCCCCTGGCTTTATCCATAGAGGGAAACTGAAGGTCAAAAAGGGTAAGTAAATTCAGTGTCCAAGGTCAAGTCTCAGGGATCAGGCTCCAGGCACGAGACATCAAATACTGCCACAAAGCCCTGAGTGGCCACAGTGTGTCCTCAATGTGGGTAACTACCTTTAATTGAAAAGCAAAGAGCCACGGTCTCCCAGTGTGCTGTCTACTCAAACCATCTTCCCAGTCCCACTAGCAGATGTCTGAATTTCTACTACGCACATCTTTGATTTCCATGAAAAATACAAATACTGGACTGGGGGTGTAGCTCAGTGGTAGAACACTTGCTCAGCATGAGTGGGCCCTTGTTTTAATCTCCAGCATCCCAAAATTGTAAAAAATTTAAAAATTTAAAAGATTTCAAATACTTCTCTAATTGGCAATACTGTTCACTGTTCACACCTTAGTATGAATGAGTGGATTTAATGTTTTCCAACTATTGATAGACAAGAAAACAGAGAACAAAGAACCTGGGAGAATGATAGACCAGTGGAGCTGCTTGCTAATGTTTCCAAGGTCAGTCGGGGCTGGGTGTGGGGCTGTGGGAGGACATAGGCCTCAGGAGGGTGGAGCAGCAGAGCCTTGTGCTGGTAGGAATTCCCCAGGCTTTGATATATCTGCCCTGTCTGCCTCACACAGGTCACCTGCAAGGCCCCAGGTACTCTTGCAAGATCTGCAGTAGAACAGAACTTGGTGAAAAGATTACCTCATTGCTCCCACTAGGCTGGATCCTATGAATATTCCACAATTCCTAAAGTATTCTGCTGAACTCTTTTCCCAAGTAAGGTGAGCAGGGCACCTAAAAGCAAATCTCAACCTGATGGTGCCCTTACATGACAGGAAAGAAGAACCAGAGGGAAGGAGGAACAAGCGGTGTAAGAATGAATATGATTATTCAGATACCTGCATCAAGGTGAAAGGAAGGGGCAGAGGAAGGAAGGGGCACGTGAGTATACGGAAGCATGAGTCAGATGAACTATTTGCTTAAAACACTGCCCATAAAATTTTCCTAAGTGAAGAATGTGGGGGACAATAACAGAGTGTGTTGAATACATTGCAGAGCCTAGATTTCAAAACAGCCTTTTGCCCACTTTGAATAAATAGGAGCACATTGTGCTCCAATCTCATCAACTTTCAGGGATGTTCCAGACTGCTTCAAACCTCCAGACACACCCTCCCTGAGGATCAGTGGGGGAGTCAGACGTCCACAAAAGAAAAAGGAAACATTGTGACAGCATTTACCAAAACACCTAACCCAATCAATGTGCTTATTTGATTTCCCCAAAACCACAAAATTAGATTTTAAAAGAGAAGACAAAAAGGCACTTTTCTGATAAAAATTACAATATGTTTTCCATCTTATTCAGGGGACAGTTTTCTTTAACAGCAAAATTGGCACAAAATGACAAGAGCAAATCAGGTTGGCAAAGAGGTTATTTATTAATGTGTGTAGGACAAAAAGACATGACAGAGAGGATGATGAAGACAGAAGGTCGGGAAAGTAGGGATCAGACATTTACTTGCCAGGTAAATTGCACTGGGCTTGGAAAAGCAGGAGATGCAACCTCTCTACCTACACCACAGTGGTCAAATGAGAGAAATCCCAGTTGGGCTAGTTGGGGAAAGGAAAAAAAATGCTAGATTTCTGAATGGTGCTTATATACAGGGTCCTGGCTAAAGCTATCATGTTTGATAAAATGAGAAGTTAATTTCCTGAACATCAGTCGGTCCCTTCATACACAGACAGGCACCCAGCTTCACAAGGAGTTAATCAGCCTGACACCAGCAATTAAATTCTCCAAACTGGATCACAGCAGAGACACAGGATCCTGGTTTTTCACACCCCAACCCACCCAAGGTGAAATGGCAATGATGGTGTTTTATGTTTTGTCAATTATTCTTCAGCTCCTATATATATATATGTATTTCTTTAGCGTAAGTTGTTATTTTAATGATCTCTGTTCCAAATGGAGAAATACAAGGAAAAGGAATGAGGAGGAGGAGAGGGAGAAAAAGCAAGTGCGCCAGCGTGTCCCACTTGTACTTTTCAAAGCTCCCTCTGCTCCCACCCCCCAGCCCAGCCTTTTTCCTCAGTGCATGAGTCACCGCTCAGGAGCTGTTTTAAATGCCTTACTTTTAATGTTCTCTATCACTGTAGAAATCCAGCAGATCAGCATCACTTGAAGGGATCACTGGTTCGGCTCCTGCTTCCTGGTCCTAGACACCCCTCAAACTCAAAAGCATTTTCTAATTTATTACTGTCTTCATGAAAACCAAGGGGTCTGCCATCAAGACCACCGTGGGCTAGTGTTGCCTCTTCTGGGCTCCCTGGGGGTCGCATGCCCTAGAAAGACCACAGAGGATGAAGTCCTTGACCAAATGTTAGTTTCCACTCCAGGTCCCCAGAACACAAAGGAATCACACTGTGCAGGCCTGCAAGTTGGTTTTGTTTACTGTCAGACAGCATGTGCAGAAGAGAAAGCTGAGTGCATCCTGACCCACAACAAAAAGTCAGACAGCTATTTTTTCAAACCATTGTGAAAACAGGAGCTGTGTGAGCAAACGCAGGAAAGAAGTTCAAACCCAAGTGCATCACCTTCTCCCTCACAGGGACACCACTTCCTAAAGGTTCTCTTTCCTAACATCTCCCACTGGCAGAAGCTGGAGAAAAAGAGTTTTCCACAGGACCCAAAGTAGGTCTCAGAGCAAGGGAGGCCCTTATGGTTCTACAATGTAGAATGCTCAGAGATGATGCTGGACTGAACCACTACCTGCCATGGTGAGCTTTTCTACTTGAAGAGCAGTTATTAGCAACAGTATGGATGGTGACTTCAGCACCATCTTTCTGCACCTGCGTACCTAAACAACCTACGCACCCATAAAGAGGCAGCCCTGAACCACTTGTTCCTCCCATCAGCCTCAGCTCACAGAGCTGTCAGGATGCTCAAGGATGGACACTTCTCTGGTAAGGGTGTAAGCCACACATGGGATAAAATTTAGCTCCATCCCCATTTTGGGGGGACACACCAAACCTGGAAAGTCTGTCAGAGTTTCCCGGAGCTAATCAATGAAGCGATTCTCCTCCTCTGACAAAGATTGTGTTGGTTTCTCACCAAGTTGTGTGACACGCAGATGCTCACCAGGTCAAACAGGACAGGCCCCCAGACCCCAGGAAATGTATCTTCTCATGGAATAAAATGAATGGAGACAGAGTGGGCAAGGAGCAGAAGTGAGAAGGAGACAGAAGTTTGAGAAAAGACTGAACTTGAAGGTCACAATAGTTTGGGGAAGGCAGGTCAAGGTAATGTAGACGGGGTAGACCCTATGGCAGAACACCCAACCAACCAATCACATTTATCAGAACCATCCTTCCAATGATATGTCACAGAATCGTCCGTGGTGGGGGGCGGGGGTCAGAAAACTGCACATCCTGGGGTCTAGCTTCCTTCACCCAGCGAACTGGAGTCTACACCTGAATCCTGCAGGCTCCCTAGCCCAAGATCAGACCGATTCCCACAGATCTGAGTGCAGCTAATTAAGAGTAGTAAACAAGCCCAGTTCTTGACAGCGCAGAAGTTTTCCAAATTGTCAGCTTGTTTTCCTCCCAACAAAAGACAGTGGATTCCTACCTTTGTCACATTTCCTCCCCTAAACTTTTCTTTCTGCAATCCCTGCGCCTCTGCTAAACTGCAAGCCACTGAGAACCGACATGCAGGAGCGCCCCCCCCACCCCATGCAGACAGAGGTACCTTTTCCGCGGAGCAGAGGGGCTGCTGCCTAGAGGCTTGCTGCCCTGCCAAGTGGTGGAAGGATGCTCTAGGGATGGAGCAAGCTGAGGATTAAGCGTTCCTGTCTCTGCAGCCAGAACTTTCAGCAGCTCAGACCAACTGTGCTAGGGATGCACTTAGCAATTATCTGCTGGTACCGACGCCCCGCCCTCTGCTCTTGTGATTGGCTCTCCAGTCCCGGGCAGGACTGCATTGGTCTCAGCCAACCTCACTCATTGCTTTGGTTGCTACTATTATCTAAGCCATCAAAGGAAATAATTCCATGTTTCATTGACAACCTGTAAGGCTCTCTCTGGCCTGATGTGGGGGCAGAACTGGGAGTCCAGTGGAGAGATGGGAGGAGAGTAGGAAAAGGTAGGGGTTGGGGGAGAGAGAGAACTGAGAAGGGGGGTGGATTGGGCAGAGAGAGAGGAGGAGAGAGACAGAGAGGGAGGGAGAGAGGTGGAGCTATGAAGCAATCAGATTCTCGCTCTAGCATTTTAACTTCCACAAAACAGCGCTCATAGCAACAATTTTCTGGCCTTATTTTCCCCCTTACTGGTAAATGTTCCTGAGGGCAGAGAGAATTATAACCATGGGGTTTCTGCTGGTGTCAGACAAGCTTTGGAAAGCAGAGCAAGATTGAGGGCTGAAGGAATATAGTGATATTTTTACATCCTGGAGGGCATGTGAAGGTCATTTTAGATCGTTTGGGAACATATTATGTACCTAAACTAGAGTTTACCTGTCAGTTCTTTCCCTGCAAGTCCACTCAACACTCCAACATAAGTAGGCAATTTCCCTTTGCACCCTATTCAAAGAATCTCCAAAGAGCTGTTCTTGAAGTCTATAATAGTCTAGAGTTTTTCACTGTCCTCATGGAAATGTCCAAGGGACAGGCATCCTTGATCTAATCATTCTGCTGGGACTCTTGATTTTGCTTATTCTGATCTGGCTTCAGTTAATTGCTTAAACTCACATTATCAGTCAAAGCAAGAAGAGAGTGGAGAACCAACCTACCAAGCAGTGGAAACAGCTTTTCCTTATTCATCAGAGAATCATAAAGCCCAAGTTTTGATCTCCCCCCTTTAAATATATTTGTTCACTACATAGAAAGGACATTATTTAGCAGCTGAACTTAAGAGGAAAAAAATAATTTAGAAAGGGTCTTTGAAATAAAGCTGTTAGGTAATCAAGTTCTGGGGCTGAAGGTGTAGCTCAGTGGCAAAGCCCTTGACTAGAATGTATGAGGCCCTAGAGTTCATCCCCTGGCACCACAAAAATAGAAAATCAAGTTCCAGATCAATCAGAAATTAGTCCTCCAAGCTTCTCGAATTGGGACCCTACTTCTTTGACAGGCTACAGTTCCAGCCTGTCATACAACTGTAATTCTTTCCCTCCTCTGCATCCTCAGTAGCATGTCCTCCACCACCTGGTATAGCGAGTCCCTATTTCATGTGTACATGCCTGGCTTGTCTAAGTACATTCCAAGCTCTGGAAGGACAGAGATAGTATCGTGTATATCTTTATAACTCCACAGACAGCACCTAGCTCTCAATAAGCAGGCTGACTGATAAAACGTAATTCAAAACATAAATTGTGCACAGCTCTGAGCTTCATGGAATCATCATCTCACTATGATGCTCACCCAACTGGGTGGAGTGGGGAGGGGGTCCACCCTTGAGTCTGGGAGCCAGAGATTCAACACTGAACACTAGGAAATGCTACAGGTACAGAAGTCACACCAGGCTCTCAGCACCACTGTTTTCTCTCAGGAAAATGAGGCAGCTCTTCACTCCATGTCTTTCTTCTCCCTCAGGCGTTTGAAGGAAAGGAAAGAATGGGGATACATGCTTTTCTTGAGAGGTCTCACCTCCAACATTCAGTTACTTCCACAGTGTCTTTCTAAATCACGGCCTGTCAGAGAGTGACAGTATATTAGGAATCAAAAACTAGGACAAGGAATGTATCAAAATAATTGTTTTCTACCTTACTACTTTATCTAGGTAAACTTCCTACAAATGTACAATGATAGAATTTTAACAATTTAAATTTAAATGAAACATTGAAAATTGACATAGTCCCAGAAAAATTGGTCCATTTAGTCATGGCATAAAAATCATAAATTACACTTCTATAATGGAAGTAGTATTATTTCCAATTCCAAGAGGAGTTTTGTTCATACTGGCCCTCCCCTCATGCCAAAATAAATAAATAAATAAATTATAGAAACTCCCTTGGGCAACTATCAAAGGTTTGGTTGTCCCTAAAGAAAAAGAAAAACATATCAAATGATTTTCTAAAATGCTTTGTCTGAAACAGCATGTCCTTATGTGTACCTTTTTCTTTTTGAAGATGAGAGAGAGGAAAGAGAAAGAGAGAGAGAGAGAAAGAGGAAAGAGAGAGAGAGTTGCAAACAGTTGTTTATGTCAGTGCCTTTTTAACTGCCTGGTCATAAAATATTCTCTTTGAGAGAAGGATGATCCCTTTGTGTCCCATAGATCAACTGTTTCATTCTGAGAGTTAGAGGATGCATATTAAGTATGCAGATTCCACTGGTACTTGCATTTGTATTAAATATTAGCTCCATACAATTTAAATTCATTTGGCTATGAAATGTACAGAATTCCATTTTGTGGGCAGTACTCTGACAAAGTAGCCTATTTTGAGTTAACAGTTTGAGTGCACTAGTAGTCTGAAAGGATTTGGGGGGTTCTCCTTCCTTTTTTAGTGACATAATTAAAGAAACAAAAAGAAGTGTTTTTTATTATTAAATTCAAACTGAATAACATCCATCAAAACCACCATCTTTCTTGTGGGTAACTGCTTGTTATAACAAGTTATCTCCTATCCTACGGTAGGAGACTAGAGAAACTGACATTTACTCTTCAGCTTATACCATTTTCTCAGTTATCATTTATTTATACCAAATTCTGTTCCTAAAAGAGAGAAGAGGAGAATAAATTTAGGCAATGCCAAGAAAGAAAGAAATGTGTGAAAACGGGAGGAAAAAAAAAAAAAGGAGGGTGATTTTCAACACTACATCTTTGCTTATTGACTTGAGCCACCCAATATCATTTAAGTAGAATGAGGACATTAGCAGTATTTCTTTTTTAAAAAATCTTCTTATTAGCATTGGATATATGAAAGAATTTTCAGAAAACTTCTCCCAGCAGTTTCCTAAGTAAAGAAACTTGGAGGAATATACTCACAGCTTTCCCTTCTCACTGAGGGTTGTTGTAAAACTGTATGTAATCAAACTCCCTCCCTCTCCACCTCCCCAACCCATTCCCCCAAATCAAACCTATGGAGCCAATAGCATTTCAACAAAGTGTAAGAGGAGATTCGGCTGCCAGGAGGGTGTCAGTCACCATGGACCATTCTTAGTGATTTCATTAATTACTAATGAGTCTTCCAGGAAGTTGGTGTCAGATAGACAGGGCTTCGTGAAGTTTCAAGACTGTAAGGAATATTTTATTATATAAAACACGCTGTTAGATAAAACCATGTGATTCTGTTCATTCAAATCATGATTGTGTTTATTAGTGAGCCAGCATTGTAAATAACCTGAAAGAGAAAGACAGAGACTGAGAGACAGAAAGAGATTTGCAAGGCTAAATTGCCCATCTAAATTCTGTTTTGCTTCAGTTAAATTCTTCATAAGAAATACAGAGCTGAAAGCTGTCATGAAATATTGTCCAGCAAAGCACCAATTGACAGGAGTTGGAGAATTGAATTAAGAAGGTCAGCATCCCTCCATGTCCTAACAGAGACACTTTCTTCAAAGAACTCATCAAACATATTTACAACGCCTGCCACATGTCATTGCATTTATAAAAACAGGTGATAATACTATTTCTAAGGCTATTAAGAGAATGATGGCAAATCAACCTACAAAGGACTACACAAATGCCCTATCATGGGATATTAAGCCTAGTGATAAAGCAATAATGTCTTGGCATGGGCTAATATAAATGTGATGCATAACCATCTGGATCTATTAGACCAGATGTCAGATCAGCTTTCATAGTGATACCTAAAGATACTCAGAGCACCAGAAAGATGCTCCACTCAAAGGGCCACAGCTTAGGGCAATGAGGCCTCACTTCTTGTTGTCTAATGAATAGGCAAACTCTTCCACCAGTACACACCAGGCTGGAAAAAAGGATCTGGGTGTGTGAAGGTGTCAAATTTCAGCCCAAATTTCTTCAGATATACATATTTTATTACTCAAATCATGCAAACTATAAACTACATGCATGTTTGTTTTAGGGCATGACTTAAAAAATAATTTGCCCCAAATATTTTTGTAATACTACACTCTACTATTCTCAAGATTGGCTAATAGTGAGTGTCTTCAGATTTGTAATTAACTGTGCATCTTTCCCATCACTGTGGCACAACCAATAAATTACATTATAATGCAACAGGAGCAAATAGTAGATGTTACAGTGATACTCTGAAATTATTAAGATGAGATTATGCTTAAGTACACTCTCTTTTAAGGCAGCATCAAGTGTCTAGAAAAGAGCTCTCAAGAATAACATCCCCCAAGGGTTTTGTCTTAGAAGTTACCTCAATAATCTGTATTTCAAAAGCTAAAAAAAAAAAACCTAAGTAGAAATTAACTATACATGATCATCATGTGCTTTGGTTATCTAAATGGTTAGCTGAGTTTGCCTTTAGAGGACACTTACTTCCCCTGGCTCAGATTCATGCAAGGACCATGACTCAGTACCTGGGTCATCTCTTCTGGGCATGTGATTTTCAAGGTGGGGTTTCCCCCATAACAACTCCAGAACTCCAGTTTCCCTTGATTTTTCCCCACAAAGGCCCTTTCCTTGCTGGTAGAGCTCTGAGTCTTTGATCCTCTGTCTTTGCCAAAGGCTCTGAACTGCTCTTCCTAAAAGAGAGCTGATAAGATCCCATCAGATGCTCCTTAGCCACCCTCTCCCCACTAACAAAACCTCCCTCCTGCTTAGTGAGAGAGGCTTCTATTTTAACACCTAGTTTATTAAAGGGCCAGACACTTTCTCTTTGAACTTCATTTTATGATCCTAAGAAAAACAGGATTTATTTAAAATAGGTCTCTTCACATATGTGAAGGGTAGGGAATGACTCATTATTAGCAGTTTCCACAGGGACAGGGGTGGGGGGGGCGACTTTAGGGGGGAGTGTTGGTTTGGTGCTGCTTCTATGAAGAAACATCCTGGATCCTACACTGGAGGACAGTGTCAGTTTTTGTAGTGATCTCAGGCAACAAGAAGACCCTCCTTTCTTATTGGAGTAGTTGAAAACAGAATCTTCTTGAAGGCTCCCCATTGGGTTTCCTCTTTCCTCTACATCTAGCAGTTGATCTCTGTTGATTCCACCTTCCTTCTCCACACGTCCCTTTCTCTCATGGCTTCCCTTTTTTATGACTCTGACTTTCCTTTTCTGTTTGCAATATTAGACCTTCATGATAAATATTCCCCAAATTAACTTCTTTCTCTTGTAAATCAAATATGCTGATTAGTGAGCCTGTTAGAGGAAAAGGAAAAAATCTAACTAAATAGAGGGAATAAAATCTCACTTATTTGTCCAGATTGGTTAGGGAGGAAAATACAGAACCGCAAGTAGTTTTTTAAAGATTTTAAGCTAAAAGGTGTTTATGAGGGCAGAGTGACATCAAGTCATAGCATAATGGTTTTATGAGCTTTTTATCGATTTTTCTCAAGAGTTGAGTTGGGAGATTATTCTCGGGTAATCTCAACAAATGACTCCACAGTGCTGAGATTCATTCAGATCAGTCCCATTCCGGATCGATCGTGACATGAGTGTCTGAGGGGGCTAGAGAATCAAGCAGGGTGGCAGATGAAGAAGAAAAGAATGGCGGTGCCAACATTTTGGCTTAAATCTTCTTAACATCAGTTTTACAAAATGTCTGAGTGATGGAGTTTCGGAATCCAACTCCGCTTTCCAGCTATTAAAGAACTGTTAAGAAGGGCTTAAGCTTCCAGAGGAAAGCTTTGAAATTGACACAAGTGCCTTAAGACAGTCTCCATAGCCCAAGACACTGAAGAGCTGGAAAAGGACAGATCTGCCAATGTATTTATAGCAATGCCACTGCCATTATTGGGGGGTGGCCTTTAATCTTTTCTCCAATTTTCAAGGCACTGTTGGGCTTTCATGAATTATAGCATCTATGAACTGGTATTCTTTTCATGATTCTTCCCTCTCAGCTCCAATCAGAGCAGCATTTGTGTAAAAAAATATGGTCCTTCTGCCCTTGTAATGAGCACAGTGGAATACCTGATCGGCACAAATGTTACAGAGTCATAAAGGGAAGTTTCAATAAAGCTTATCATCAGTGGCGCAGAGAGACCCAGCTGGGATTTTCCATTCTGACTGGTTACAAAAATACTTCCTGAGGTTATGAAGCAAAGGTGAAGCTTTTTGGAGACTACTGCTGGGCCCCTCACTTTGATAGTGAAGATCTTAAGGGGCACCATAAACAAGGTTTTATCAAAGAGCTCTGGCCAATACAACCCAAGAGAATCAGAAACCCAAGAAGATCAACCAAAAGGTTTGCAATTTGAGAGGTAAAGATGATGTAAGTTAGGGAATCTAAGTGATCAGCTTCCTGACCTAACCAGAGCCCAAGGCCTGGCACACACTAGGGCTTCATAAATATTTGGGGAGTCCTAAATGGATGGATGAATGAATGAATGAATGAATGAATGAATGAATTTTATTATGGCCCTAAACCTTTGGCCTACTTATGACCTTGTGTTTCCAGGATGATATGTGTGTAGGAAGGATTTTCTTTCTTGACATCACATTTAAAGATGGCTAATGTCTCCTAACCATCACATCTTTGTAAGTCTGTATGCCACATACAACTCCACACAAAGCTATCCTCAATTTATCTTTTAATTTGTCTTGTCAAATATCTTCATTAAATTTCCAGAGTTTCCTTAACACTGACTAAAACCCCACTCTGAACAATGGGTACATGAGATTAATAAAGAGCTTGCTTACTGATTTAGTGAGACTCTCTGAAAGACCTCCTCACCTCATTGCTCACCTTTCCTTTGTTTATAGCTGGTCACAGCCAAAGCCACTGGTGCTTAGAAGGGATTAGTGAATAGTTCTAATTTTAGGAAACTATTCTTTTTTAGCATTATTTATTTATGTGATTTATATCATCTATGAACTGGTTGTTACTATTATTATTATATTTTTTAATTTTTTGTTCTAATTAGTTTTATGAAACTATTCTAAAATATGAAGTGCTTGCATCTGTCAGCTCAAACTGCCACCACAACATACTGCAAATGGAGTACCCTAAGCAAAGGAAATGTGTTCCCAGAGTTCTGGAGACTGGAAGTCCCAGATCAAGGTCTGTCCATGTCAGGTTCAGGCTTTTCCTATTGGTTTTCTCATGGTGTCCTCAGTTGGTGGAGTGAGAGTAGGATCACTGATATCTCTACATATGAGGACATTAGTTCTATAGAATCAGGATGTAGTTTATCCTATGATCTCGATTAACCTTATTTACATCCCTATCTTCCAATACAGTCACATTGGGGGTTAGGGCATCAATATATGAAATTGTGGGTGGTGAGAAGACATAATTACACCCATAGAAGTGGTATTTTATCTTATTAGAATAGTTTGAGAATTATTCTCCCTAGCGATGAAGAAGTAGAGTGAATGGGATAATACCTCAATATCTCATATCCCCTAATAGTAAATGTTTGTGGCTTCTGAAAACTACCTTCCTTTCCTTTCCTTTTATTTTGCCTCTGCCTTTTCTTCTCATCAGTGTTGCCATTAAGTCCACTAGTTTTCAATTGCAGAATATTAAAGTAAAACATAATAAAACAAAACCTCCATTATATGCACAATTGTTGATATCCTGAACCATTCACCATCTCTCCCCCTGCCTGCTGCAACTGCTTTTCATAGCCTCCAACTACATCTTGGAGAACCCTCCAGAATCCTAGGTTAGATGTTTCTCAAGTGACTTCTTCCTGATTCCTGGGGTGCTCTGCTGCTCTAAGCCCTATCACCTGCCCTCTAGTCAAGTGAGCAGACCCACTGCAGAGCACCTGCCATTTAGCAAGAGCCAGAGTAGGCGTCAGTGGCTCTGGTATTGATTCTCACCTATGTCCCTTTTTACCTAGAAGAAGGACATAACTCCTGTGAGGTTCAATTTCTACAAATTTAGAAGGCCAGTCAACACCTATCTTAGCCATTGTTAGGAGTATTACCACATGAGCTAATGTAGATGAATTAGCACAGGGCTGGATATGTAACTGTTCTCTATAAATGTATTTTGAACTTGAATAACAATACATGAGAACAATGCACTACTTCTTATTAATGTATCTTCAAACATTTGCCAAACTATTTAATGCCTATCAGGTAAATGCTCAGTTGAAATACATTGCCACAAAGTAAACTATGGTTTCTCCCTTATGAATGTTAAAATAGTCAGCTTCTCTTAAAATTGCTGTTGAAAGGACTTTTGGAGGCCAAAGATAACAGTGATTTTCTTTTATATTTTTTCTTTTTTTAGGAACAACATGTGGTAAAAGGTTACATCAATCCTTTTAAGCATAGCTATTAGTTCAAAAGACAGTGTTCAGAAACAATGTGTTGAAGATATCAAACAATATATACAATGTGGTACTTTTTTAAACACTTACCCAACTTATATTAATTTGACCTGATTTCCTCCCCTAAATACTTGATATAATATTCTTCCAAATAAATTTATGAGTCTAAATCTTTGTTCTTTTAATAATGATATTAACTATGGCATTACAGGTACATGTGTCTAGCAGTGATAGTCCTAAGCACTACTTAACAGAAGCTACTGGATACAACTCAAGCAGTGCTTCAAAGAAAATTTCCTAAGAATGAATTAATAAAAAGAATCTCTTAATTGTTTGTCCAGTACCATGAATTTAACACAGGGATGATTTACTACTGAGCTACATCTGCAGCCCTTTTTATTTATTACTTTTTTGTGAGACAGAGTCTTACTAAGCTGCTCAGGGCCTTGCTAAATTGCTGAGCCTGGACGTGAATTTGTGATCTTCCCATCTCAGCTTTCCAAGTCAATGGGATTACAGGCCTGCACCTCTATGCTCAACCAAGTACTTTGATTAACAATTAAAAAGAATGAAAACTGAGTTTAGAGGCACAGGCCTGTAATTCCAGCAGTTTAGGAGGCTAAAGCAGGAGAATCACAAGTTCAAAGCCAGCCTCAGCAATTTAGCGAGGCTGTAAGTAACTTAATGAGACCCTGTCTCAAAATAAAAAATTAAAAATTAAAAAGGAAATAAAGGGATGGAGATACAGCTTACTGGTTAAGCACCCCTGGGTTCAATCCCCATAACAAAAGGAAAAAAAAAATTAAATACCATTTATGCAAATATATTAGATATAACCAATATGTACCTGAAGTAACCCAAAACAATCTTTAATTAAAATAAAATCAAAAATTAATAAACTAGAAAACTACAAATGGAAGGATTAACATAAGTTAAATGGTTCTTTGTCAAATGCAAAGACTGAAATTAATAAATAGCTAACTCAATGAGGAAAAATTGACTAGAGCTATCTGGGGGCAATCGATGGTGGTTTGACTCTGGACGGGTAGAGTCATGTCCAGTAGAACCCTGGAGAGAGTTTTGGAGCCAAGTGGAATGACTGCCTAAGTAACCCAGAGGAAAGCAGCCTCAGGATGACCCTCTGGAGGGTGAGAATAACTGTGCGGTGGGTGTGGGAGAAGAAGCAGCGCAGAGTCAGGAGGAGCCTAAGCTCAGACCAAGTGGGGGTGGGGGTCTCTTCACCCTGGAGCCTCCCTTTGACCAACCGCCTTGGCCCAAGTCCTTTCTGCGTCACAGGTTCCATCCACACGTCACAAAGGCTAAACTCCAGTTGAGCCTTTGGTCCAAGGAGGAGCTGGCTTCTCAGCCAAGCTGCTCTGTGCTGACCAGCGTTGGACTAGTGTGGACTTCTGCCTAGTGACGAGCCCCCGTGCCCTCCATGGGCAGTCTTCTCAGCAAGTGCGGTCGCAGGCTGCGCCGCAGGGCCCTGTTGGCCCGTCAAACTCCCCTGCGCCTCGCCCGGGAGGCTCCCTCTCCTCACAGGGACCACCCGGCTGCACCTGCCGCTCCCCCCAGCCCTGCCAGCAGGCGCTTCCTCCAGGATCCCCGACCTCGGGGGCCTCCTGCTGCTGGCAGAGACAGAGGCCCGCTCCTCTGTAGGGGGATCCTGCTGCCCGCGTCCTGGGGGCCATTCCCCAAAAAGCCGGTGCTATCGAGGAACAACTCCCGGATGTTCGGCCCCTGGACAGCAGTAAGGGTCCCCCCTCCTGGGCGCTGGCCACGCCTCCTGCCTCCAGTTCCTCAGCTCATCCACCAAGCTGAGGGGCCCATGACAGCTGCTCGCTGCCCTCTTGGTGCAGCTAAGGAAGCTGAGCTCAGGGCCCAGGAACATCCAGAAAAGACAAAGATCCATCAGGACCAGGAGGAGGAGAAGGAGGAGGAGAAGGAGGAGAAGGAAGAGGAGGAGCAGCAGGAGGAGGAGGAGGAGGAGGAAGAGGAGGAAGAAGAGGAGGAGGAGGAGGAGGAGGAGAAGCTGAAGGAGGAGGAGAAGGAGGAGGAGGAGAAGGACGAGGAGGAGAAGAAGACGGAGGAGGTCACTCGGGGAGACCTCAGTACCCTGGAGGCCAGTTCTTGGGCCCCAGAGAGAAATAGTGTTCTCGAGAGGCCCCCCGTGTCGCCCAAGAAGTGCATCTGCCTGTCTGCCTCCCCATCCATCCAGGGAGAGCAGGGCCTGAAGCCCACCTGTGTTCTATCCCAGGGTTGGCCCCCACTAACTGGTGCTTCCAGGAGGCCGCATAAAAGAAAGCTGCTCATGCCAGTGGCCCTGCCATCACTGATTGCCTGGCATCAGGATGGGCTGCCCCCACCTGCAAAGCGGCCACTTTTATGTTCAAAAGGCACCCTGAGGAGGGTTCAGAGTGCCAGAAGTAACCACGTGAAGCCTGAGACACAGGTCGCCCAGGGCGGAAGAGAGGCTCTGGAGGACTGCACCACCACTGTCCATTCATCCTCCCCACCTGCAGGCCCTACCTGGAATGCAGGCCCCCTCCCCCCACCCACTGACCCCTCCCCCATCCCAATGGAATTCCAGCCTGCTGGGCCCCTGAACCTACCCATCCCTCCACCTTCCCCCTCATCTAATATTCCACTGCCTCTTCCTAGGAAACCTCCTTCTCCCTTCAGCCCCAGTCCCCATGTTGGAATTACCCCTAATGTGTTTCACCTTTCCACACCTCCTACCCAGGTCCCTTTCCCCTCCAATACTACCTCTTCCAGAATGGAATCCCCAATCCCCATGTGCATAGATCCTCCTCATCCTTCTCCTTCTCCTTTTCCTCTTCCTCCCCCTCCCCCTCCTTCTCCTTGTCCTCCTCCTCCTCCTCTTCCATTTCCTTCTCCTCTTCCTTCACTTTTTTCTCCTGCTCCTCCTCCCCCTCCTCCTTCTCCTTGTTTTACTCCCTCTCTTCCTCCTCATTCCCCTTCTCCTTTTCCTCCTCCTCCTCCTCCTCCTTTTCCTCTTCCTCCTCCTACTTTTCCCTCTCCCCCTTCTCCATTTCCACTTCCTCCTGCTCCTATTCCTCCTCCTCCTCCTCCCCTTCCTGCTCTTCCTCCTAGTGTTCCCTCTCCTTTGGCTGCTCCTCCTGCTGCTCCTCTTCCTCCTCCTCCTCATTTCTTACCAAGACCCACTCCTGTCCCTTCTACCCGAAACCCCAATACCCAGGGCCAGCACTCCACTAGGAGTGTCCCTCCCACCTTAATAGCCATGTCATCGGCTCACCTTTCCCGGAATCCCGCTGTGCTGCCTGAGGACACGGCCATGGACACCACTCCCCCTTCCATGGCCGTCATTTTGTCCTCTCCTGCATCCAGTACAGCAATGTCCATGGCCATAGGCAGCACGGGCAGCCAGCATAGGGACCGGTCCTCCCCAGCCCTGCTGCTCTTCCTCCTCCTCCTCATTCCTTCCCAAGACCCACTCCTGTCCCTTCCACCCCAAACCCCAATACCCAGGACCAGCACTCCACTAGGAGTGTCCCTCCCACCCTAATAGCCATGTCATCGGCTCACCTTCCCCAGAATCCCACTGTGCTGCCTGAGGACATGGCCATGGACACCACTCCCCCTTCCATGGCGGTCATTTTGTCCTCTCCTGCATCCAGTGACAGCAATGTCCATGGCCATAGGCAGCACAGGCAGCCAGCAAAGGGACCAGTCCTCCCCAGCCCCCCAACCCGTCAGTTCTCCCAACCCAACCCCAATCTGTCCCATTCCATTGTCCCACCACCCACCCCTCAGCCTGCTTCTAGGAACCCTGCTGGACAGCAAAGAGCCTCTCTTCCCAATGCCCCCACGGTTACCACGCTGCCAGTGCAGGACCACTCACCGGCCTCCACCCTGGCACAGAGGGCATCAGCACCACCAACCTCCCAGGCTGCCAGTGAAGAGCCCATGGATACGACCCCTCCTTCGAAGGCTGTCAAGTTCTAGTCACCTCCTGCCTGCCAAGTTCTTAGACTGACTCAATTTGGTAAGCAGGGCAGACACGTCGACAGCTATTTCTATATTGTAGGCCTGGTGCCACATATTTGCGATTTGTTGGCTTTTCGCATAATAGCTGAAGACATAATCACCAATGAAGCAGTGCATATGTGTACATGCACACAAACAACTCACACACACACACATACACAGAAATGCCACAGTCTTTGTCTCTAAGTTTCAGAAGTAGGCAAACTTGAAAATTTTCTGAAACTATAAAGGAGACTAAAGAGATGTGATAAGTGTATGAACTGTGGGAGCCTGGACTTAAATCAAGCATGGAGTATGACAACAGGACAACTAAGAAATTGGGCTATAGACTAGAGGAAAGTATTGTGTCCATGTTAGTTTCCTGAATGTAGGAATTTTCCAGGGTTATGGGAGAGAATGTGCTGTCCTGGACAATTCACAGCACAGTAAAGGCATCAAGTGCACAGGGGTAGGAGACACAAATACTCTTCTCAAACTGTTCAGAAAGGTTGAATTAGGGAAAGAGGCAAGATAAAGTACATGTGGCAAAATGTGAAAAGTCTGTGACTCCTCCTAGACATTCCAAAGAACTCTCATGGAGAGACAGGAAATAAAGTTTGTCCAGGCAGTTTCAGTGGTCTTCCCTCCCCCACTAGGAAGAAAAGTTTGGCATTCATTTGCAAACACACTTCAATATTTCACATGTATAGATGAATCTTTCAACTATTATAATATAGACCTGTCTCCCTCATTAATGGTGTGTTAAATATCTTTAAAAGCTGTTTGCTCAACAAGATTAGTTCAACAAGATTGATTAGATCAATTAGGAAAGAATTCCCATATGGAATTCTCTTAACAGTATTTCTAAAGTTTGAAAATCCTGCAGAGTAAAAAATATCTAAAATTACTATAAAGAGTAAATAACAATGGATTGGAACTGATGTAACAATGACTGCAGATTGTGTTTACATAGAAAAACAGAATTGGGCTTCACAGGAGAAAATGTGAGCAGGCCAGAAACAGGGCAGCAATGAAGTTACGTAAGTTGTCAAGAGTTTGATAGCACCATGACGTTGATCATAAAACTCTTCCATGATGTGTGTCCTCATGAGAACACTGAGGTGCCCGTTTCCATGACTCTGTACACTATGCTTTGCTTTGCTTCACATTCTCTATATTGAAGAAGCTGGAGTAGAGCAGCTTTCTATTTCTCAAAAAGATTAAATTTAATCTCAATTAAAGGAAGACCTTTCTAACATGTGGGACATGAGTAGTCACATTGGGCCTGGCCTTGTGATCCTCAGGTGGCGTGTTTGTCATCAAATATAGCAGTTGACCTTGTGGGGAGGATCAGCATTCAGGGTCAGTACCAAGCAGCAGAGAACTCAGCCCATCACAGGTTGAAAGCAGAGCACTGCAGCACCAAGGGAATGAGGTTCTTGACTCAGCTAACCATTGGTGAATTAGGCTAAGGCTTGTTGAATATTTGTTGATACTTGCCCTCAAGTAGCTTTGAACTATGAATAAATATATCTCAGCAGCTGGCTCTGACAGCGGGCAAGATGGAAGCACCCAATAGAGAATACTATGAACCAGTGTTCTTTTCCCTGGAAGTGTCTTTCTTACTCTGATTTTTCTACTCCTTCCCATTTGCAGGCCCCACCTCCTTGGCCATAGGAGTGAGTGCACCACCTGGACTGGCCCATCAGGGAACTCAAACTTTGCCAAAGAAAAAAAGGATTCCATATGGAGACCACCCAAGTGGAGGAAGGGGAAAAGAAAATCAGACACACTGGCATGAGGACTGGTCTACACTGTTTATTTTTTGCATTAGCTTCAACCAAAGGAGGAATGGTAGTTTTATTGTCTCAGTGAGACCCTCGATATCATTCATTGTCTTCTGAAGAGACTACTGGTCACTGCGGAATAGAAGAAAAGATACTCATGCTCAAAATCCATTCCACTGTAAAGTGCACAAAAAGAGTACTACCACATGAAAAATTCATGTGTCAGGAAAAAGAATTCTTGAAAGAATGATCACAATTTTTATTAGATGTTTTGGCCATGAGTCATTTATTCCCTTTATGATTTTTTTTTTATTTCTGGGGAACTAAAGCAGAACTTGCAAATGAGGAAAGTTAACATTCTTCACTTTTAATAAAATATGGGTGTGTTTCATAAACTAATTCTTAGATCTTACATCTTATTAGCTTCATCTCTTTAATTCCAGTCTGACAACAAGAATAACTGCTCAATAAACTTAAGATAATACTACTAAACTGAATAAAAAACAGATTAATAATAAGATTTCAGCAGTTCATCTGTCAAATCAATACTTAGGAATTAATTGTGGATTGTAAATTTCATTTTAGTTTACTCAGTACTATATATTTGGGTACTTCTCTATGATTTTGATCTAAATATATAAGGAAATAATATTTTTAGATTGGTATAATAAAATCTGTCAAAGTTATGTTTAATTTTATGATAATGTCTTTCTCTTCCATTTCAAAGTGTGAGGGAAAAGAAATTTATCTGTTCAAATTCTATTTTATGTTTTGTGGCAAAATGTAAAAAATCTGTGACTCCTCCTATACATTCCAAATAACTGTCATGGAGAGGCAGGAAATAAATTTTGTCCAGGCAATTTCAGTCTTCTTCCCTCCCCCACTAGGAAGAAAGTTTTGCATTCATTTGCAAATACACTGACTTCAATATTTCACATGTGTCTATGAATATTTCAACTATTATAATATAGATCTCTCTGTCTCTCATTAATGATGTGTTAAAATCTTAAAAAGCTGTTTGCTCAACATGATTGGTCAACAAGATTTGTTAGATCAATAAGAAAGGCTATATTGGGATTCTCTTAAGAGTCTTATGACATTTCCAAAGTTTAAAAATCCTGCAGAATAAAAAACATCTAAATTTCGTATAAAGAATAAATAACTGTGGATTCGAACTAATGTAAGAATGAATGAAAGTAGAATTGGGCTTTATAGGAGGAAATGTGACCAGTCCAGAAACAGGGCAGCAATGAAGTTATGTAAGTTGTCAAGAGTTTGATAGCACCATGACTTTGACCACGAAACTGTTCCATGATGCGTGCTCTAATGAGAACCCCGAGGTGCCCATTTCCATGACTCTGTACACTATGCTTTCCTTTGCTTCACATTCTCTACATTGAAGAACCTGGAGTAGAGCAGCTTTCTATTTCTGAAAAACATTCCATTTAATTTCAATTGGAGGAAGACCTTTCTAACATGTGGGACATGAGTAGTCACATTGGGTTTGGCCTTCTGATCCTCAGGTGGGGTGTTATCAAATATAGCAGTTGTCCTTGGAGAGGATCAGTATTCAGGGTCAGTACCAAGCAGCAGAGAACTCAGCCCATCACAGGTTGAAAGTAGAGCACTGCAGCACCAAGGGAATAAGGACGCTGCTCTTTTACATCCACTCTCCAACAGTTTTCATTTTCAATCAGAGTACTTAAGTAGGATTGATTGTTCTTCCAATGGTAATGTCCAGTTCTTTGTTCTCTCAAGAGCAATGCGTACCAATTGTAGCATAAAATATTTTGCTTAGAGTTTTCTATTACATTGAGCCTTTATAGTGTCATGCACTCTGTGCAAAACATCAAATCATTTCATGTAAATTTCACAATTCTCTGAACTAGACATTATGAGTCCCATTTTACATGTTCATAAAATGAGCTTTACGGAGGGAAGCTTCGTTACTTTTCTTCCAAAGACACTCAGTGGTAAGAAAGAGCAGAGGTGATTACAAATCTGATTCCAAATCCATAATGATTAACCTGTATGCTCAACAAACTTTACAACATGGACTTGCTGAAAAGAGGCTTATAAACTGCTTTATGAAGAGTTTGTAATTAGGCATTCAAAATATACTACCATCCATTCAGTAACCATGTGTGCCAAACGTCTTGTAGGACCATGACAATGAAATAACTTGTTGAAATTAATCATGGAATAAATATAGAGCAAAAAATGCAAAGAAGAGATATTTTCACCGATTATTTAAAATTAGTATGAAAAGTACATTTTAAAAGGAACTAACAAAAAAAAACAACAAAAAAAGGAACTAACAAACTGTAATAATATTCAAAATGCAATATTGGAGTCCTATTTGTGCTTAGCAAAAAACTAAATCAACACTGTTTCCAAATCCTACGACTTCTCTGAGGATAAATTTAAATTTATTATTGTGAATGTTATTCAAACCATAGCTCCATTAGGCATCAGATATTTCAAAATCTCTGATTTCCTCTTAAACACTAACCCTGTGCCTTCCATTTCTGATTTCATCTTCAGCATTAATCCTGTCCCTTCATTTAAAGGAAGTTCAGTGAAGTTCAATGCCCCCCAAATTACTGAAAAATATCAAATTCAATTTTTTTAAAGGTCTGAAAGAAACAAGAGTTTAATAAGATGCCAACCTTGGTTTCTGTCCCTCTCATCATTTCCTTGAAGGATCTTAACTCAGCTAACCATTTTTAATTAGGCAAAGGTTTGTTGAATTTTGTTGATACTTGCCCTGAACTAGCTTTGAACTATGAATAAATATACCTGAGCAGCTAGCTATGACAGAGGGCAAGATGGAAGCCCCCAACAGAGAATAATATGAACCAATGTTCTTTTTCCTGGAAGTGTCTTACTCTGATTTTTCTACTCCTTCTCATTTGCAGGCCCCACCTCCTTTGCCATAGGAATGAACTCACCAACTGGACTGCCCATCAGGGAACTCAAACTTCCCCAAAGTACCAAAGGATTCAAGGTGGAGACTTGTTTCATATGGGGACCACCCAAGTCCTGCAGTGGCTGACTACTGTGAAAGAGAAATGTCTCTTTATCTGACATCAAGAACTAAACAAGTCAGGTGTATATGCCAAATGTCTTCTTTGATATAAGGAGGGCTACAAAGAACAGAACAGGGAGGAAGAGCATGAGAAGAAGACCACCATTATATAGGGATGAGAGGGGGGAGGGAAAGGGGAGAGAAGGGAAATTGCATGGAAATGGAAGGAGACCCTCATTGTTATACAAAATTACATATAAGAGGAAGTGAGGGGGAATTGAAAAGAAAACAAGGAAGAGAAATGAATTACAGTAGATGGGTTGGAGAGAGAAGATGGGAGGGGAGAGAAGTGGGGATAGTAGAGGATAGGAAAGGCAACCCATATAATCCCTTTGTGCATGGATGGCAAGTGCTCATAAATGGAGTGAACATGGTTCTGGAAGATGATACTTTCAGTACAGGCTGCCATCCTGCTTCATGAGCACCAAGTGAAAATGCTGTTGCCTAGTCTGTGCACATTTGGGGAGGAAAGGGAATTTTGTATTGTCATTCTCTAAATGAATACATTACCTTGCCAAATTGTCTGACCACCTTTTGATCAAGGATCTCATGAAACTAATGATGTAGAAAAGAATCCTTTGGTAGCTGCTACTACTATCCCTATATTCCTTGTGATGATACACCTCATATGCATACTATGTGGCTTTCACCTGCAGTGTCTTAGGCATATCTGTTCTTGAACAATATATCTGGTGCTGCAGAAAGGGAAACAATGAGACTGTTAATGCCCTGGGGTGCAGCTCAGTGGTAGAGCACCTGCCTGCCTTGCACAAGGCCCAGGTTTCAGTTCCCAGCCCCTTTAAATAGAATGTTATTCTTATTGTAGACTAATAACTTGAAAATATATTTTCAAAGAGTAGATGAAAGTCTGATCAGGGCCAATCACTCACCCCTGCCCACCCCAACTTTCTTCTTCAACTGTGCCCATTCTTCAACTGTGGACTGTGTCATATGTATATACTTTTTTTTTCCCCCAGGGCTGGGGATGGAACCCAAGACCTCATGCATGCTAGGCAAGCACTCTGTCACTGAGCTACATCCCCTGCCCTGAACGTACTTTTATTATCAAGCATTCTCCACATCTGTGCTACCTAATTCTAGGAAATACTTTTCATTTCATTGCTTCACATGAGCTCAGAGAGTCTTTCAAGAATAACCAAAACTTAAGTTTCAATAGGTGAGGGCTTGGTAGACTTGGGCATATAATTCTTGAAGTCTCCAAGGAAACATCAGTTCCCAACTCTTTGCAGACATGGGATCATTCTGCAGTCCCACTTCTTGCCTGGAGACCATAAACAAGAACATGGTTCCTAAGCTATAGAACTCAATGTGGTTCTGTTACAAAACACAGAGACTTGATTGTCCTTTGTCTTGGCACAGTAGCTCCAAGCTTGGAAGAAATACACCACAAGGAGACATTAGATCTTGCAGCATTATTTCATCTCATGTGTACGTTTTCTCTGTGATTTTGCAATCTTAGAGCATCTGAATAAGAGGTGGTAAAAGTCAGGGTTATAGATTTCCTGCTGGCATTGTTACAAATTATGAAAATGGAAAAACAATAGAGGCTAATACAATATGGCCTAGAATTGCAACATTTTCAAAAATACCATACTTTAAACATTTCTGTAAGGCCCCAAAGGAAAATTGTTTAATATGGTTTGGATGTCAATTTGAGATGTCACATTGATGGACTGATATGGGTGGGAGGTTTGGGACTGAGGGTTATTTTGTTATTTACTAATAAATGAGATTACTTCATCACAAAAATATATCACAGCAATTCATTTTAATATTTGGCTTAGAAAATAATTGGTGCTCCCCAAAAGATGACAAAGTCCAATTTCTCATGCTATTGTAAAGATTGTTTTTTTTTTCATTTGTTTTCAGACAGAAAGGAGACTGTTCTGAGCTGCTCCACACATAGAATCTGAGTTGCTTTTTGTGTCCATATGGAGTATTGTTTTCCTCTCAGTGACATATGCAATGTTCAAGTGAATTGGCTACTGAGACATGAAGTGATTCATGAGGTCCCCTGAACCATTTGCTCTGAGGACACATCATGTCCTCCTGCTGATCCAGAAAGTGCCCAGAAATCCACAAAAAAATGTGCTGAAACCAAGCAGCTTCATTATAAATGGCACTACCTAGTCACCAAGCTGTGTCATCTCTTGCCATTTAAAATGAACAGATGTTATTTTTGCTCTGAACTGGATTGCAAAACATCTAATTTTTTTAGCTCTTTTTTGCCAGTGAAAATCACATGAACAACAATACCTGAGCTACTTGCCAGAGTGCCAGAAATATTTGTTCTCCAAATCAAGCATGTAAGGATCTCAGAAGGTGAAGGATTTAGTCTGGCAGCATTGAAAAAATGGACTGGAAGGAGGGCCAGAGTTTCAAGGTGTTGGTCACTAAGAACCAACCTGTTGTGGCCACTCTGCTTTCTCAGGGTGGGCCTGCAGTTAAAGAAGGCAGCTGTAAAAGGGTAATGGAGGTGTCGTAGTTTCTGAGTGACAGATCAGTATATATATATATTTTTACCCAGGTAACTCCCTGCTCCTGAATTCTGCCATGCAACCAGACCTGACAGTGAGCCGAACATACAGTGGTCCCATCTGTCTACAGGACCTGCTGGACAAGGTACTCCTGACACAGTCCTCCCTCTTCAACCCTTTGTCGGACATCAAAGTCAAAGTGCAGAGCTCAATCATGGTTTCTCTGGGAGTGTCTGAGAGAGCCGAGTGCCACTGCAAGAATCACTCTGGGACATTTCCCCATGGAAACAATCGCAGCTTTAGTACAATGCATCCCCGAAATAAAATGCCATACATCCAAAATCTGGCATCACTCTACACAAGGACAGAACTGAGGACAACTGGTGTCTTTGGCCATTTAGGAGGGCGCCTGGTAATGCCAAATACAGGTGGGTGGTAAGTGTGTGCCTGTGTACTTTCCAGAGTTTGTTTAAATACTTCATATAATTATATCCTGTCAAAGTCATTTTAGGATATTTATCATCCCTTTGTCAGAACAGAAATACCACCACTCTATCGGTCTATTGCATTAACACCATGACCAAGGCTAAGATTAGGTTTTGTGGTTGTTATCTCAGAAAGTTTTAAATGCCTGTTAGAGTTGGTAGACATATTAGCTGGAAGTGTCTAGGTAGATCCCTGGGTTTAAGCCCCTTTGAAATATGTTACTTAGGGCATGATCTGTTAGCCCCCAAATCATTATTTGGCATGCCCACAACAAGTACCATGTTTATAGCTTTGCATGGCTTATATGCAAGTAGATAATTTAACGCAATGGCAGTCTCATTTCATCAGTAAATGACCTAATAAATACACTCAGTGTTCATAGACCTTGCTAAGCGTGTTACTTCATGATGAGCGATGATGAATAGTCATTGCAAAGCTTCTCCTTTGAATTACCACTTCAGTTACTGGGCTGTGTTGTAAGAGCAATTAAGTTCCAAGTATTTTCTTTCTTTCTTTGGGTTGGAAGAGTGGAGATTTTCTTGATGATTTGCAGAACACATAAGGTGCCCAGCTCCGCTCACTTTTAAAATGACGTCCTAACTGTGGATTAGTTTTTAGAGTTGCAGCCTGGGACTTAAGTGGGTGGCAGAATTTCACTTTGTCCCCTGAGTCCTAAGCAATGAGAATTGGGTAGTGTGCTGGGTCACAGGATGTCTGGCTGAGAGGGATGGGGCCATTGGATCTGCAAGCATCCTTAGATTAGCACAGATTCAAGGCTGTGGCAGGTTTCTCTCTAAAGTAAAGCTAACTAAAATTTTATCTCATAAAATAAAATCTGTAATAGGACTAGTCCAATATTATTGTTCTAGCCAACTGAACTCTGTAACAGTTTACTAACTTGAAACTCAACTTTTCCTTAAGTTGATGAATATTGACTTGTTCATTCTCTCCCAAATTAATTACTTTCTTTAAACGTCATTTCAAAATCTGTTTTACTTCTTTTAAATAACCCTCTAATGCCACCCTAATGATTATATTTGGATAAAATTCCAATCCTTCATACCTTTCTTGGTTAGCGTTTTAAGACATGAAAGGATCTTGGTTGAAATATGTGTGAGCATCAGTGTATAAATGTTTGCATATGATGTCACTCTTCTTTTGATGACTCAATGTAGAGTGAATCAGTCAACCATATTTACCAAGTACTCTCCCTTTAAGGTTTCATAAGTTACAAGGGTGTGTTCTGGATGAAGAAATGTAAGTCACATCCCCTACCCTCTCAAAGAACAAGATACACACATCATAACTCAAACAAAGTCATGCATTGAATCATTGTGCTTTCACCTTATGTCCTCTTCCTAGCTCATGATTGGCATTGTTTCAGTAGTTATGAATTAAATAGGTTGCAAGTACTCCTCCTTTCTCTTCCCTTTGTCATTTTATAATGTGTGTGTGTGTGTGTGTGTGTGTATGTGTGTGTGTACACATGTATCTTCTACACATATCAAAGGAATGCCAGGACCAACCCACTCATTAGCTGTGTTTATTTTATGTTCATTAAAGAAAGTGAGGAGATTAAATCATAACGAACCCAAAGAGCTTTCTTTTCCTCCCCCTCTGACTTAACAAAGACCCAAGTTGAAAACTAAGAACTCTGAGAGCTCTGTCAATGATTCCCACACACCTATTCTGTGAAAGGGGAATTTTCAAAGTTCTTGACAAGGAGCACTGAACAAGAGTCTCTGAATGTGTTTGGGGAAAAATAAATGTGGGGAGTTGAAACATATCTCCTGTTATTTGCAGGATATAAATGCAAAATATGCCCTGAGGATAAAGAAAGCAACACATAGAAATCAGATTGCTCTAATGCCATCCATCCCCAATTGTCATATAGCACATGCTAGAAATGATTTATATTATGCAAAATATAAAACAGGAAACTCAGACAGGTGGTTGGTTCTGTTGTCATATTAAATAAAAGGCTGTCAGAGTAGCAGGTGGATTTGGGGGGGAATATATTTTTCTTTGATCAGAGTTGACTAGTGAATGACATACTGAAAATGAATACTTCTTTAAGAACCATAGGCATAAAAC
Source organism: Ictidomys tridecemlineatus (assembly GCF_052094955.1). Lineage (NCBI taxonomy): Eukaryota > Metazoa > Chordata > Mammalia > Rodentia > Sciuridae > Ictidomys > Ictidomys tridecemlineatus. Next base: position 72,009 of record NW_027526148.1, read on the forward strand.
TTTCCCACAGTGCCTCTCATTCTTCATAATATAACTTGCCAAAAATACCACCTCCATCTACAACCCTTGCTTTGATTGACTGTCTTCAGACTTTGCATACAATTTGCATGTTTGGGTATGAGGAAGGAAATGTGTTTGACAGATAATTATAATAATATAATTTCTGATTGAAGAAGAGGAAAAATAGTTTAAAGCTCCAATTATCCTGTAGATTCTGGTTGAATTTAGGAGTATCATGAATAATATTTCAATCTAAACCCAGGAAATTAAGCTGACTTGAAAGAAAAAAGATATGCTGTGCTGCCTAATAGCCCCTTTTCAGATAGCTTCATTTATATTTCTTCTCTTTGGATCTGGAAGTAAATCATTAAGCCATGATGATCTACACCAGACAACAAGATTTACAGCCTGGCGTTTTTACTAGGAATTTTTAATCCTCTTCATTTATTCATATGTGTATGATCTGTTTAGTGTGTTGCTGCTCTGTGCAAGGCATTCTGCTAAGTGTTGTTGATGTGATGTGGCATTATTAAGAATAGGGGTTGCCTGTGTCTTTGTCATCATGGGCTAGAGAGCCTGAAGGGAAGGCAGCAGCAGAGAAAGTGATACGTCAAACTAAGACAAGGCACAATAACTAGGACATGTTCAGGTTGACAACCAAACACACCAAATATCCTCTGCATTGCAACTTGTGTTCAACAGCAGGAAAGGATATCATGGAGGCCCCTTCTTTTGGCAACTCTGTTTAAGGAAAACTAGAAAATGCAAGGAGGCACATTCCTGACTGGAGGTCCCTAAGTGTGTTGGTTAGAGTTCTCCTATGACTGAAATTAAGGTCCAGAATATAAATGGGTCTCCTTGTTGTAAGACTGTGAGCAAGATTTAAATGTGCCTCATTCTTAGTGCTACTGAAAGATACTAATGATAACTAGCATGTTACTAAATATTGTTCATACATGTGAATCACAAATAACTTGTTTTGCAATGAGTCTTGCATTCCTCTACTGTTTAGCTGCTAATATAGGCACATAGAAGGCTAACAAAAAACAAAACAACAGCAATAAAAAAAACTTGCCATCTCTAGATTTAAATTAGCAGCAGAAGCCTGAAAGCTTTTTGTGTGATTAACTCTAATGAAAGAGAGAAATAAAAAGATGAGGAGAAAAGATGAGGAGTTGCATTATTCAAAAAACAGGATGCCTTGAGATTTTATTATGTAAAGATTATATTATTACTCCATTTCATTTCTTTTTATAACGAGAAACTACATTAAAAAGAATCTCAGCTCTCCCTAGACATCTCTCTTGGCCAATGTGAAATATTTTCCTCACTGCATTCAAGAGAAGAGAGTGGACATTTAAAATGCAGTGTGATGTGACTTCCTATGCCTTTCCTCCTTGCATTATGTGATTTCGCTCATAACACTGCTGGGTTTTTTTGCAATTTCACATTAATATGAATGTGGTTAAGGCACTTTTAGCTTAACTCTTTTAGCTTCTGTTTGCAAATTTGGGACCATATTCGTTACACAATAACCTAAAAGGTTCCTCAGCTTATCAGATGCTTTCATTTTTCCTAGTTTTCTTGGCAAACTGTGTAGGCCTCTGAGTACTACCTCATCTTGCTTCCTCATAACAGGTTCACACAAATCTTAGCTCACCCATCATCCCAGGTACATTTCTAGAAGTGAGTGGATACAAACAAGATAAATACATTTTAAAATTTGGGAGCAGATAAACTTATGTATCAATATTCTCAGATATGTTTTATATTATATATATATATTACATATATAATTCCCAGATATGTATGTGTGTGTGTGTGTGTGTGTGTGTGTATGTGTGTGTGTGTATGAATACAAGTGACAATAAATGGGACTGCAAATTGATGCAACTACACTGGACCAATTGAAGATTCCTTTAAAAACTAGGAATGGAAACACCATTTGACCCAGTTATCCCACTCCTTAGTATATATCCACAGGATAAAATCAGTCTACTACAGTGACATAGCCACATCAATGGTCATAGAAGCTCAATTCACAATAGCTAAGGTATGGAACCAACCTAGGTACCCATCAACAGATGATTGGATAAAGAAAATGTGTTATACATACACAATGGAATATTACTCAGCACAAAGAAGAATGACTTTATAACATTTGCTGGTAAATGAATGAATCTGGAGACTATCATACTAACTGAAATAAGCCAATCCCAAAAAACCAGAGATTGAATATTCTAACATGTGGATGCTAGCACACAATGGGTAGGTGGGGGTGGGCCATGAAAGTTCAGTGGATTAGACAAAGGAGAATGAAAGGCAGGGAGAGGGGATAGGAATAGGAAAGACAGTAGAATGAATCTGACATAACATTCCTTGTACATATGTGAATATACCACAGTGAATCTCGGCATTGTGTACATCCACAAGACTGGGATTAAAATGCAATATATTCTGTGATTGTACAAATACATCAAATAGGTTCTACTGCCATGTATAGCTAAAAAAACAAATGAATTTTTTTAAGAAGAGAGAAAGAAGAAAGAAAAACAAAATTCCTTTTCCTAGAATGTTAATGGAGTTGTGGTTGGATGTGAAGATTTTCTCAATCTGCCATATTTCACTTTTGGTTCAGCTCCTATGACTATACCTTTATCAGAGATTTCCCCAGCAGACTTTCCCTTTCATCTCAACCCTCAGAACTAAGTTCCACTCCCAATCTCAAATTGACTCAAACAAGGAGAACAGACTGTCATGCTGATTTGGCGGGGTATGAATGTTTGAGACCACCACAGCAGTCCCTTCTGAGGTTTGGATGTGGTTGTCCTCCTAGGTACATGTGTTAGGATCCTCAGGGGGGCAGGATTGAGAAGGGGTGGATCCTATAAAAGGTGAGGCCAAGAGGGAGGCCTAAGTTCATTGGGAGAGTGACCTCAGAAGCACTCTCTGAGCACAGAAAAACCCTGGTTTTTGTCTGGCTTTCTGTCTGATGATGAGATTTCTTCTTCACTATGTCACATCAAGTCACAGGATGTTTAGGTGATAAGGAGAGAATGAGCTCTTCTCCTGACAATGGTCAACTTTCCATGTAAGGCTAGAAAACGTGGTTACAAACACAGCACACTCCAAGTCATGGCATCAGATCTCTTGACACAAGGTCTTTAAGATATGAAAAATATAAAGATCCTTCCACTCAGACTCCATCCCCAGGTTCAAAAGCAGCAGTGTCCTCCAGCTGTTAAACAGACCTGCTTCTATAGTGTCCTACCTTCAGTGTGACTGTCTAGTGGGTCATCCAATTCACTGCTGAAAACAAAGATGCTCTTTGGGATCCAACCATACAAAACAGAGACATAAACACAGGGTGGCTACAGAGTGGCTCTGACATTGCTCCTACCTCTGAGTCCATGCTGTGTGGACAGCATCTTCTTGCTCTGACTTCTTTTGCCAGGCTCTGACTGGGTTCTGTGCAATCGGAGGCCTTCCACAAGACAGTGCAATCAGAACAAAGCCTCTTCCACTTGGAGTTTCAGGAATGTATGCCTCTAATTTGGAAGCTCTTCAGCGGAATCCACAGGATGTTCTAAAAGAAAATAGAGTAAGTGTCAGTACATGGGTCTGGCTGAAGATTTCTCAGGCAGCAGTGTATGGACACAGGGCTGGAGTGGTTGGAGATGGTTGAAATTCACCCGGAGATAGAGTTGCTGCTGGGACATGATCTATGGTGGATAAAGAAAGGTAAAGGCATGGATCAGTAGTGCATGAGAAGGAGAGCCTTGGCTCCAGCTAAAGCCCTGCTAATCAACCTGGGATGGTGAATTTACCAATGGCTTAAAACATAATAAATGTTGGGCTGGGGATGTGGCTCAAGCGGTGGCGCGCTCGCCTGGCATGCGTGCGGCCCGGGTTCGATCCTCAGCACCTCTCTCTCTCTCTCTCTCTCTCTCCCCCCCCCCTCTCACTCTCCCTTTAAAAAAAAAAACATAATAAATGCACTGTACAAATCCATGGCAGCATCTTACCACTCCTCCTGCCTTGTGGAGTCCTGTCAACTCCCCGCTGTTCTCTTTCAATGTTTCATGATCATTTGTCTTCCTTGTATCTCCAACTGCTTCTATTGTATAAATCGTCTCTCTATGAGAGCTTTAATATTCTTGAAATAGGTGCTGTGTCTTGTGCTCTCTTTGGCTGGATGGCGTGCACGCGACCCACTGCATTGCCTACAGACCCAAGGCCCCAGATGCAGGTGCAGATCCCGCAGGCAGGGAGCCTACTGTCCGCCCTGCTCCTCCGCAGCGCCCGCTCCCGCTGAGGGAGCTTGAGGCAGTACCTGGCGGGAGAGCGGCGCCACTCAGGTCGCGCTCTAGTGGTGCCCAGGCTCCCCCTGGCGTGGCGTCCTCGGGCCTGACCCTGCGCTCAGCCCGTGGCAGGCAGCTGTGCAAAAGCGGACGCGCTGAGGCCGCCCTTTCCACGAAGTTGGCCGCCGCCCCCAGAACTTCGGTCGCCTCCAGCTTCCCAGGACGCGGCGCGGGCTCCAGGCCATCCTGAGGGCGGCAGGTGAGTTGCTTATTGGAGGCGCCATTCGGACCCACTGATGGTGGGGATGGCGCGTGGCGACTGTGACCAACTGACAGTTGGTCCCTGTGGTGCGGGCTGATGGGAGCCGGGTGCCCCGCCCACCCAGGCCGGCCTACCGCCAGGGGGCGCCCTCAAGCTGGGTAGGGGCGGCGGTTGGGCGGTTGGGCGCCTGAGTGTGGCCCCACAGGTCCCTGGGATGGGCTTCCAGTTGGGGGGGGGGGGCGGGGAGAATCCCTGGAGCTGTGACAGTTGTGCCTGGAGGCAGAAGCACCAGAGGATCAATAATAACCCCTGGTTTGGCTGCCTTCCAGTTGATTCAGGCCACCTGTTAGGTCCTTGCTTCCTGAAGATTTCCCTAACAATGCCAGCTCACACCTAAAGCTCCTTTGTCCATCTCTTCATTTTGTACTTAGGCTAACTTTTTGTCACTCTGTGTTTTATGTTTCTAAGTTGGATTATTCGCTTTCTACAGATAGATTATGAATGTCTCCAATGAGGACTTTAATATTTATTTCTCTTGAAACTCAGTTTTTATTTTTGACCTACCAGCAACCAAGAACTGAGCCTTTAAGTGTGCATTTTCTTCCTTAATTCAGCTAACGAAACAGTTATTGAACACCTACTGTGTGCATTCATTGTGCTTGGTGCTGTACTGGACACTTACCATGCCACTTGTGGTCTAGCAAAGGTCCTTAGTGCCCTTAACAGTTGCAGTGGTCAAGCAGAGTCCTCAGGGAAACCAAGACACCAGCAGGGACTGAATCATGGTCTAATAGAATCAGCAGTTGGCACTGTGGTGGGACAAGCTTTTCATAGATGACATAGTCCCAAAGTTGTGGGTAAGTGTCCTATCAGGGATGCAGAAGTGGCAGCAACTGCCATAACCCATCCATACCAGGGATGCAAAGGGGTGACAACAGCTGGCTTGACTACCTGGCTGTGTGACAGGGTGAGTGGTGACTTTCAGTCGAGCCTGTGGACCACTGTACCTGACTTGAACAGTTGGAAACATGTTGTGGCAGTGACCTAAACAGACACCCAGTTGTCCTTGGCAAGGATCAATACCAAGCAGCAGAGAACTCAGCCCATCTCAGGTTGAAAGCAGAGCACTGCAGCACCAAGGGAATAAGGACATTGCTCTTTTACATCCACTCTGCAACAGTTTTTATTTTGAATCTGAGTACTTAAGAAGGATTGATTATTCTTCCAATGGTAATGTCCAGTTCTTTGTTCTTGGAAAGCAATATGTATATATTGCAGTATAAATATAACTATGTTGCCAAGAGTTTTTCTATTACATGGAGCCTTTATAGTGTCATACACTCTGTGCAAAACATCACATCATGTTATGTAAGTTTCACAATTCTCTGAACTAGATATTATGATATCTAGATATTATCCCATTTTACAGGTCATAAACTGAGCTTTATGGAGGGAAGCTTCATTACTTTTCTTCCGAAGACACTCAGTGGTAAGAAATAGCAGAGGTGATTTCAAATCTGATTCCAAATCCATAATGATTAACCTGTATACTCAACAAATTTTACAACATGGACTTGCTGAAAAGAGGCTTACAAATTGCTTTATGAAGAGTTTGTTATAGGAAACTTCAAAAATTAGGCATTCAAAATATGCTACCATCCATTCAGTAACCATGTGTGCCAACTGTCTTGTAGGACTCTTACAATTAAATAACTAGTTGAAATTAATCATGGCATAAACATAGAGCAAAAAATGCAAAGAAGAGATATTTTCACCGATTATTTAAAATTAGTATGAAAAGTACATTTTAAAAGGAACTAACAAATTGTAATACAATTCAAAATGCAAGATTTGAGTCCTGTTTGTGCTTAGCAATGCCGAAAAAACTATATGAATACGTTCTTTCCAAATTTTATGACTTTTCTGAGGATAAATTTAAATTTATTATTGTGAATGTTATTCAAACTATAGTTCCATTAGGCGTCAGATATTTCCAAATATCTGATTTCCTCTTAAACACTAACCCTGTGCCTTCCATTTCTGATTTCATCTTCAGCACTAACCCTTTCCCTTCATTTAAAGGAAGTTCAGTGAAGTTCAATTCCCCCTAAATTACTGAAAAATATCAAATTCAATTTTTGAAAAGGTCTGAAAGAAACAAGGGTTTAATAAGATGCTGACCTTGGTTTCTGTTCCTCTCATCATCTCCTTGAAGGATCTTGACTCAGCTAACCATTTTTAATTAGGCTAAGGCTTGAGAATATTTGTTGATACTTGCCGTCAACTAGCTTTGAACTATGAATAAATATACCTGAGCAGCTAGCTCTGACAGAGGACAAGATGGAATCACTAAATAGAAAATATTAGGAACAAAATGTTCTTTTCTCTGGAAGTGTCTTTCTTACTCTGATTTTTCTACTCCTTCTCATTTGCAGGCCCCACCTCCCTTGCCACAGGAATAAATTCACCACCTGGACTGGCCCATCAGGGAACTCAAACTTCCCCAAAGTCATAACGGATTCAAAGTGGAGATGTGTTCCACATGGAGACCACCCAAGTCCTGCAGTGGCTGACTTCTGTGAAAGAGAATCTCCATCTGAGATCAAGAACTAAACAAGCCAGATATATGTGCCGCCCTGTGTGGCTTCTGTGAATGGGAACAGGAGGATGCAACATGGATGCATATTCCTCTCATGGTGGTGTTAGTCACCTTCTAGACTGCTGTTTGTAAGCCCAGACAATCTCTCCACCTCAGCTGCTTCCTTCTTGTTCAGTAAACAAAGACCATCCCTGCTCAGGGAATGGAGGGTGGGTATGGAGTTTTCACTCTGATCCAACCCTTGTTACAGCCTCCATTACCATGACCAAGAAGGTGACTGAACGAATTTCAAGAGCCAGACTGGATTTCCACACAACTTTGTTCTCACTTTTGTTCTATCAAGCACTGATGCACGAGTTAGTTCCATGTCATAAAGTTGGATGACATCTACCTTTCTGCATGCATTTCCTTCACTTTTGATTTCTTTACTTCTATCTTAATATACTGATTTCAAGGGCTAAGTCTACTGACCAATAGGCAAAACTTTTTTTAGATGAATAGAATATTTTATGCATTCATAGAATAAATCAAGAGTTTGGGCCTTCCTGTTTTCTTAATATTTTTGGATTACAAATGCCAAGTCACAGATACCTTGTCTAGGATTTTCAGTGGGTCCTCAAGCATAGCTTATTAACTAGCCATTATACAGATAATTGTTGGCTAACAAGGGAGTGAAGAGTAGTTTCAGCATTATGAAGGCTCTCAGATGTCTATTCTATTCATCTTTAAATCACAAGATTCTCCTAGCTTTTTAAAGTTTACTTCATATGATATTCTGCAAGCTAAGTTTCTGTAAGAGAAAGAAATTGGAAGAATTATATTTGATACAGAATCTATAAATCATAGAAAATTTATATGTTAAAGGAAACCAGGTGAGATATTTAAAATGTTATTTAAATTATTGTAATTTACTTCTTTATTAAAGAGCAATTATATGATTCAGATTCAAAGTATGGTTTCTCAAAGAAATATGAAACCTGAATTGGAAAGTGACAAGACCCATCATAGAGCTATTTTGTACACTAGTAATGCAACCCCTGGTCAGTTTACTAAAGATCCCAAGTGGCAGATTAATTATTTAGCAGTGGAATAAATTGAAAAGTTGGCCCCAGCTACTTCAATACAAATTGAAACAGCCGACTCTGCAAAACTCTCAGCAATAATCACAGAAAAATGCAAGTGCATTTGAAATCAGATTTTGCATTTGGTCTAACATTATTGTCTCCCATTTTTTCCCACTGAAAAACCCTCAAATCCATTCGCCCCCCCCCAGCTCATCCATTTTTCAGCCTCCAGTCCCACCCTTGACACTAACCAAATCCCTAATGCAGTATTTCTTGCCTGCATCTTCTCTCCTTCCCTGCTTCTCCCTTCCTTCCTACACATAATGTATACCGGGCACTGAGGGGTAGGTGAGAGAGCACAGGACATATATTTCCAAGAGGATAAGTTACCATCTAATGGTGAGTGTGGGGACAGTGAGAATGACATGAAAAAAAGAATTAGGAATAAATGCAACAACAATAGGCACAATTGAGGTACCAACTGCTGTGAAGACACAGATGAAGGAGTAATTAATTTCTGTCATACTCAAGCAGGGATAGGTGACAAATATCTTCACTCTGCTTATTACCTTCCCATCACTTCTTTTTTTTTTTCAAATGAAAGTATTTATTTATTTTTTTAATGGCATTTTCTGAATTTTCTTTTTTTTTATTGGTTGTTCAAATCATTACAAGGCTCTTGACATATCATATTTCAAACATTAGTTTCAAGTGAGTTATGAACTCCCATTTTTACCCCAAATACAGATTGCAGAATCACATCGGTTACACATACACATTTTTACATAATGCCATACTAGTAACTGTTGTATTCTGCTATCTTTCCTATCCTCTACTATCCCCCCTCCCCCCCATTTCTCTTTTTATCCTGTCTACTGTAATTCGTTTCTCTCCTTGTTTTTTTTTCCCCCTTTCCCCTCACAACCTCTTATATGTAGTTTTTTATAACAATGAGAGTCTCTTTCCATTTCCATGCAATTCCCCTTTTCTCTCCCTTTCCCTCCCACCTCGTGTCTCTGTTTAATGTTAATATTTTCTTCCTGCTCTTCCTCCCTACTCTATTCTTAGTTGCTCTCATTATATCAAAGAAGACATCTGGTATTTGTTTTTTAGGGATTGGCTAGCTTCACTAAGCATAATCTGTTCTAGTGCCATCCATTTCCCTGCGAATTCTATGATTTTGTCATTTTTTAATGCAGAATAATTCTCCATGGTGTATAAATGCCACATTTTTTTAATCCATTCATCCATTGAAGGGCATCTGGGTTGGTTCCACAGTCTAGCTATTGTGAATTGTGCTGCTGTGAACATCGATGTGGCAGTATCCCTGTAGTATGCTCTTTTAAGGTCTTCAGGGAATAGTCCGAGAAGGGCAATAGCTGGATCAAATGTTGGTTCCATTCCCAGCTTTCCCAGGAATCTCCATACTGCTTTCCAAATTGGTCGAACCAATTTGCAGTCCCACCAGCAATGTACAAGAGTACCCTTTTCCCCACATCCTCGCCAGCACTTGTTGTTGTTTGACTTCCTAATGGCTGCCAATCTTACTGGAGTGAGATGGTATCTTAGGGTGGTTTTGATTTGCATTTCTCTGACTGCTAGAGAAGGTGAGCATTTTTTCATGTACTTGTTGATTGATTGTATGTCCTCCTCTGAGAAGTGTCTGTTCAGGTCATTGGCCCATTTGTTGATTGGGTTATTTGTTGTCTTATTGTCTAATTTTTTGAGTTCTTTGTATACTCTGGATATTAGGGCTCTATCTGAAGTGTGAGGGGTAAATATTTGTTCCCATGATGTAGGCTCCCTATTTACTTCTCTTATTGTTTCTCTTGCTGTGAAAAAACTTTTTAGTTTAAGTAAGTCCCATTTGTTGATTCTTGCCATTAACTCTTGTGCTATGGGTGTCCTGTTAAGGAATTTGGAGCCCGACCCCACAATATGTAGATCAGAACCAACTTTTTCTTCTATCATATGCAGAGTCTCTGATTTGATATCCAGGTCCTTGATCCATTTTGAGTTAACTTTTGTGCATGGTGAGAGGAGGGGATTCAATATCATTTTGTTGCATATGGATTTTCAGTTTTCCCAACACCATTTGTTGAAGATGCTATCCTTCCTCCATTGCATGCTTTTAGCCCCTTTATCAAATATAAGATAGTTGTAACTTTGTGGATTAGTCTCTGTGTCCTCTATTCTATACCATTGGTCCACCCGCCTGTTCTGGTACCAGTACCATGCTGTTTTTGTTACTATTGAGGAGGTCCATGGGGATGGACACTGCCTTCTTCTTTCATCTCTTGCAGAGAAGACCAGATCAGGGAAGGGCAGTACAGCACGGGTCAGGAGGCTCATTCCATTAGGACAGGGTTTTTTAATCCTGACTCTGGCACACAGTAGTGGGCAGCATCAAGCAACTCACCTAATACTTCTGAATTGTCTCCTGGGTAAAGAAAACAGAATCTAATAGAACAGGCTGTTTCTAGGATTGAGATTAAAGCCTATGGGATGGGTGTGTGTACTCTCTACACAGTGGTTCAGAGAACACATAATCATCTTCATTTTCTATTCAGGAGAGCAGCAGGAATATCATCTGTATTACCCATGCTCTGTGTTTGCCAAACCATTGACCCAACTGTTTGAAATGGGAGATTGTGCATTAAACTTCTTCCTTATGACACCTTCTAAACTTTAGAAGTGTGCCCCTAAGTTAGAAGGAAAGAACACTACAGAATCAGGTAGTATGTTTCTCACAAAATTCACAGAATATATTGAAATTTCATATCAAGACAACAACAACAAAAAAAACCTACTCAATTGAAATCTGAACACTTTTTATGTATTACTGTTTAGCAAAGTTGACTCTAAGGTACAATAGATCCCAAACTATTTATTTTACCTTGAATTTTTGCCAAATAATAAAAAAACGAATAATAATACCTATCATGTATTTTTATTGCATAACAATTGTTTTCAAAGTTTACCTAGAATCATACCAATTACAGTCTCCAAATATTATGTATATTAGGTGTTGTGTCCCGATGTTATGGATGGGAAAACTGAGGCTCAGGTTAGGCTGCTTCTCCAGTGATCACAGCTGGGAGATGCAGACTGTGTGTTCACACTGGGGCTCTGTGTCAGAGGACTCCTGGGTGCAATGCTTTGCTACCTTGGTGCAGCCCACACAAGGAAGACGTGGCCTTGGCTTTAGAGGACCATAGGCTAATGGGGAAAGGTTAATGCACACATGGGATCTTTTAACCAACCTTGCTGAGATATAATTTATAATTAATGTATAATTAATATGATGCATATATTTAAAGGGTACAGGTCTGTGAATTTGATACTGTGTATATCTATGAATCCACCCTACACTCAGAACATTAATGTCGCCCAGAATGCCTCTTTTCCATCCATCACTCCCTGAGTTCCTGGCTCCATGTAACTGCTGATGAGATTTTTCCTACTGTAGACTGCTCTGCATTCTCTAGAATTTTATCTAGATGGAATCACATGTGCACTCTCTGTGCTTAGGAGATGCCCAGGGCTTGCTGGCTACATTCAGTCCATCCAAACAAGGGGCTGCTGCTTACCTTAACTTGAGATGCCCATAACATCTCCTGCTGAAAGAGACTCTCTGTCCCTCATCGCCCACTGCTGAACCACCTCTATAGAGGAAAAAAATGGACAAAAAGCCAGTCTTTTTCTTCTAAAGAAATCCCTGCCCAAATTGCATTCAGCAAAGTTCAATTCTACATTTTTAGACAAGCACTACCAAAATGGTGCCCCTTATCAAGACTATGCCAGCAACCAAAGCCCAAGGTTATGATTTTGGTGCAAACCTTATCATATGCTTATCTATGAGATGTCTTCATTTAAGCACTTTATCCATTCACAGGGAAGACATAAAATGTACCACCAGCACTTACAGGTTTTTATAATAGTCCTATGCTTCACATGCCTGGAAGGACAGAGTGTCCACCTGATGAGCCCAGAAGCACATGGTGTTTCAAGAATCCTGCACAGTTGTAATCAGGACACAGGCTTCTGGGGAGTATCTCTGGAGCATAGGTACCCTGTGCCACATGCACAGGTGTTGGGACTATGAGCTTAAGTCTTCATGGTGGGTTTATAAATCCTTCATATAAAAGACAAATATTTTGCAGGATTAGCATAGTCTCAAAAGTATAGGAATACTGAAGGATAGAATTATGTGTGTTTTTCAAACTTGTTTTGAAACTACTTTTCGTGAGGAGATATTAGGGATTGAACCCAGGAGTGCTCAACCACATCCCCACACATGTTTTTTTTTTTTCATTTTTTTATTCTGAGACAAGGTCTTCTAAGTTGCTAAGGCTACCTTTGAACTTGTGATCCTCCTGCCTCAGTCTCTGAAGCCACTGGGTTTACAGATGTGTACCACTACAATGAAAAATAATTTTTTAAAGAAGATAAAGTTTTACAAAAAGAATGGTGTAAATGTGTAAATGGTGTGAACTGTAAACTTTTTTTACAAAAATCAGAAGCTAAGAATTTTTATCTATGAGATCTTAGGAAAAGGAGAAAAGTAGCCTCCCACTGCCTACTACAATTCATAGAAAGGTCCATGCTGAACACCTGGAAGAGGCAAGACTCATTTTCTGCTGCCAAGAGAAGTCTGGACACCCATTCTCACATGGTGAAGATTTTGGGGAGGTCCAGGAAACCAGCACCCAACCAAGGTCATAGAGGAAAGCCTGGTGCTAGGGCAGGCCTTGGTGGCCCAGTTAGTCACCAGAATCCACCCCTTGATTGACTCTTTCCTTTCTAGCATGGCAATTGCTGGTTGAATCCTGGCTACAATTCTGGTGTGGGCTGGCCTGAGAAGTAGCCCCCCAGGGTGAAATTACAGGGATTCTTACTGTAAAGGATTTGCATGCCTTCTACCATCCCTTGAGATAAAGCCCCCAAAACACCTGCTCCAGGAAGTCACTACTGCCTGTCAGCCATGACTCTCCTGTCCCCATATCAGTTTGCACACAGCTTTAAAGGAGCATTTCTCAATTGTTACCACTGAGGCTAAGAGTCAGGCCTTAATCATCTGTGCAGCTCTAGCACCTGGCAGCACAATATGTGTTTTTAAAGTAACAAAAATAATGGAGATTTAAGTTCCTGTGAAGTTTGAGCCAATGGCTTCTCAGGCCAAGTCTCCCAAAGTTTGGTTATCTATATGGCATGGTCACAGGCTCTGCCATGTCTTCGCTTCATAAACAACTTTCATTTCCACTGGGAAAGACAGTCCAGTGGAGCTTTGAATGCTTTCAAATGAGAGCAGTAGGAACACTGCTGGTGATTCATACCCTCAGTCTCTCCATCTCTCCAACAATCCTAGTAGGAAGTCACTTGCTGTAGGATCATAATTTTCACAGACACCACCTGTTCCTGTCCCTCCAGGTCATAGTTTGGGAATGACCAGTAATAGCTCAGTTTTGCCCATGCAGCTCAGCCCCCAATAAAATGCATTCATGAGGAATGGACTCCTTGCACTAAATACATCATTTCCTGAGGTACATTAAAAACAATCTGATAGCTACTTGTTTTAAGTCCCACCAAGTCTCATGTTATGTACCAGAAGGGCACACATGCCATGCTTGAAGAAACTCTGAAGCAATATCTGTAGATTGACTTGCAAGGCCAGAATTTGAATTTTAGACTGCTTAGCAGAGACTTCAAGTACTAGGCAGTGGAAGAGCACTGCTTACCCCATTGTCCTACCAGAAGGCAATGAGCATGACCAAGGCTGTGCCCTCTGAGGAGCAGCAAGAGCCCCACACAGGAGGGAAGAGAGGCTCTAAATACAGACCCTAAATAAACAAGCCAACAACAACAACAACAAAAGCATGGAGTATGGCTCAGTGAAGCCTATCACCCCAAATAGCAAGTTACCAGAAAAAAAGGGGGAAAGATAATTATCAACCTGGGCAGACTTGCACAGGTGTCTCCTCTGTTGATCTAATTAAGTGAGCGAGGTCTGCACACAGGCTGCTTCCTCATTACAGATGATTGACCTCAGGTTCACTGTAGCCAAGAACCACCCAAGCACATTTTCCCCACTGTGTTGTCTGTAGGCCAAGATTTGCTCTCCCTCACATTGCCAACCACTGCTCCCCTCCCCTCACACAGCTCTGAACACATCCTTTTTCCATAGGGTCCAAAGGGGGTTAGAAGGCATGAGAGTCTCAGGAGTGTCTGTCACAGAGCCTCACTCATGTGACCTGGCTATAAGCTCATGAGACCAAAGTTATGATTTGGGGGGCAAAACTTGCCCCCCAAGCCAGGCATGACATTCCATAGTGCTCTTCCCTGTTTATGGCACCCACTTCAGGGAGGAAAACTTTCCTTCTCCCGGGTGGGTGCTCTTGGGAGATGTCCTGTCACATCATGGGTTCCTGGCAAGATGAAAATCATGCCTCATGATCACTTGACCAGACATTTGCTTAGTAATTTAGACACACTGTCATTTCACAAAATGATGTGGGACATGGGGCAGCAAATTTTCAAATGCCAATGATAAATACAGCAAATAAATATCACAATGCCAACCAGAGCTAAATGGTATGGAAGACAATAAGGAGATGGCATAGAGAGAGACTGGGTGGGACTGGGTGGAGGTGTAGGAAAGTGTGGACCATGAGGATGGCAAGGTCCTCTTCACACTGAATCCACTCAGCTTCATTGCCCTGTTTCTTGCTGGTCTGAACCATTCCTGGGTTCTTATTGGAGAAATAGAAGGGTATTCTTCAAGGGCTTTTCCCTACCTCTCACCCATCCCTCACCCTATTGCCAAAATCACCTTTATTTTCAGTTTACTTTCTAAAATTCTCACTTAATAAAATAACATCCTCTAGTGATGTCAGGACAGAAGCTGGAATGGCCATCACAACCCAGCTGCTGCCTGCCTCCCAGGCTCTCTGCGATCTTATGTCCTACTGTTCCTCATCTCTGCCTTTGCCAGCTTTTCCTGCCAGGAGGACCTGGGTGTTCTTGGACTACCTGGTGAACTGCTTAGTCACCATCAAGAACAAAGTTCCCAACAGAGGGCTCACAGGTCTGGTGCTAAGCTTGCTTTTCTTCCACACATGAATTCTGAGGGCAGCCATTGGTAACTTAGAATATCACCTGCATTTCTGGATTTCCCAGACCCAACAGTTAGGTCTGGAAACACACTTGAATTTTTAACTTCTAAAGCAGAAATCTTTGCAGAGGGGCTCTTGTCTTATTCATCTGCCTAGCAACTCTAGCCTCTTCCTATGTCCTAAGATTCTGCTTGCCAGATAAACATGTAACCCAGGCATGCCCAATCGGCTCTCTGAGCATGCCCACAATACTTGGCCCCCATCCCCACCACAGCCAAGTTCCCACCACCGGCCCCAGCACAAAGTTGAGGATTTGGATTATTCTCAATTGTCCAGGAGACTTCCTCAAAAGTTTTTGAATAGGAGGGTAAAAGATTCTTCTCTTCTCTTTTACAATGATACATACATGTGACTTGAGACTAAAACAGCTATGATCCTGAAAGTTGGTAAAAGTTGAAGAAAGTTGGTGCATGGTTACAAGAACAGAAAGTATAGTGAACAGATCCATTCTCTGGCTGCTGCCATCACCAAGACCCCATACCTCCCACTGTCTGCTATGTCACCCTCACACCCCTCTACTGGGGGAACTCAGTAGTTGGACCTTGCCACTCAGATCCACAGTCCTGATTAACACATCTTTGCCTCGGCCTCCAGAAATACAGAGCTCAGCTCCTTCACTGGGGACAGTGACCAGGCCAACCTCACAACACACCCAGCCCCACCCCACAACACACCCAGCTTACCAAGGCAAAGTGCACATCTCAAAAGAAGCATTTTTTGTGGGATTCTCCTATATTGTTTTGGTTCTATTCTTAATGGATGTTCCAGTTCCATCTTTGAGGACTCTTCTCAAGCTCTATACCCATCTGCCCTGACTCAAATACAAGACTCCATAAAGAATCCGTTCTTAGGCAGGCTGCAGGTGTGCACCTCTTGGTTTGCCCTGGAAGGGCCTCCTTTGGCCAGGACACCATGGCTGTGCTGTGCTGTGCCATGAGCCACCTCTGCTGTCTGATGGGCCTGGGCCCTGAAATGCTGTGGGTTGGGGATGGTCATCAATTTCTTAATGATCCACATTTTTAATTTCAGGCATCAGGTGTCACCTCCAATTTCATCCTCACGGTCTCCTCAAGAGCAGTGGCTTTCCCGATGCCACACAGCTGTGCAGCCTGCATGCTCTTCCCACCTTCAACAGACCAGTGGCCTGGGCTTCACACAGGACTGCAGTCTGCTCACTCAGTGCTGC
The DNA here is from genome assembly GCF_052094955.1 of Ictidomys tridecemlineatus. Classification (NCBI taxonomy): domain Eukaryota; kingdom Metazoa; phylum Chordata; class Mammalia; order Rodentia; family Sciuridae; genus Ictidomys; species Ictidomys tridecemlineatus. Next base: position 88,593 of record NW_027526148.1, read on the forward strand.
TGACATCTCTCCAGACTGCAGTTTCCTTCTAGGGCTCTGACTCACCACAACACCCTTCATCAAAATGTCCTCCAGCCTCACTGTGCCCTCCCACACCCTGCACACCAGACATCCCACCCCAAATCAGAATCCTCCAGATTCACTAAATCTTCTTCAAATTCTACAGATCACATGTACGTTGGCAGCACATCATCAGTGAAGTGCAGATTCTGGAGTAACCTGAACCTGGGCTCCAGCTTCCTGTGCCTTCTTTCACACATGCATGGGCCTGGACAGTTTACCTCTAGGAACATTCATCTCTTCATGTCTGCAGTGGAGGTGAGAAATAGAAAGTCCAGCAGTCCATTATGAAAATGCAACATTTAGTCTTAAATGCAAAATTACTATAAATCAGCCAAAGAGGAAACCAAACAAATGGTTACCAGTAGTTAACACTTGAGTGAGGAAAAAAAAGACAAACTTAACACACAGGAGGTGAGGAAAAAGGGCCCAGCATGACCAACAGAGAAAAACCTCACATGGGACAGACCAAACCCAGAAAGGCCCTCCTTCCCAGGAAAACAAAGGGAGGTGGAGAAACTCCAGGTATATCCCTTTAAATAACCAATAGGGGAGAGTAAAACCTGGGTGACATTCAGGAAGACTGCACCCCATAGTTCTCAGGAACTGAGGAGCTGGGCAAGGACCTTGCACCTCTAGAGGATAAAATGCTGGTTTTAATAGTAGGGGTGTGCTTGTGTTCCCAGAAACCCAGGCTTGCAGGGTTGTCAGTAAAGCCTGGCTTTTTGTGATACTTTGTGACTCTTAGTCCATTCTTTGGGTTGGGACAGGAGAACACATTTCTCACGGAGGTAAAATTCCTGTTATCCAAAGGGGTTACTGTGACCTCTACTTGAAATAGCAAGTTTTCAATGAGTGCTTTTTGTCTCTGGCTACATGAACTCAGAACTCTACTGGCAAGAAGGTCATTATCAGATGGAGTCCTTTGACCTTGGACCTCCAGAACCATGAGGCAAAATTAAACCTCTTCTCCTTATAAAGCTATCCAGTCTCAGGTCTTTCATTATTGTAATTAAAAGAGGGCAGAGAGAACCAAGAGCATGTGAGAGACAATATAATCAGAGAAGGATGAGAAGATTGTGTGTGTGGGAAAAAAGGATCTCTCCCTGCTGGGAGCCCATTCCTCTTGACAACAGAATGCACATGACAATCCCTTGTCTTTTGAACTGCAGACCATGCAATCCCCTCTGCCTGCTCCCCAAGGAAGCTCATAACCTTGTTTTATTCTGAGATAGAATTCATATTTTCCCAGCTGAACAGGCAGTGATCACTTCCAAGAGTCCATAACATTCTAGTCAGAATCATCAACACAGCACTAATAAATTGCTCCTGCTAATCTCCCTGTTTTTGGGGAAAACATGTGAGAATCTCTGAATCTCTCATCTAAGTTCATCATGTCTCCTTGGTGCCAGGACCTTGGCTGCAAAAGGATTTCCAGTCTTTCATTCTTTTGATGTTCGTTAGTTCCTAACATGATTGAATTTCTCTGTATACATTTGAGATATTTAAGAGAAAAAAAGGACACACCTTTATCTGTAGATGGTAATAATCATAACCTCTCAAGGTAGGTTCAAAATGGCCAATGTGCAATCTAAGAGTAGGGAGAGAACAGCCCACCCCAAAGATCAGCAGCTAGACCAGGCCCAGGGCACATTTAGTGTGAAGTCAAGGAGCAGCAAAGAAAGCAGCCTGAGAGCCTAGCTCAGAGGCAAGACCCTGCACTGTGCTTGCTTCATTTGGGGATAACTGACTACCCCATGTAGTGACATCCTTGTAAGATGTGGATTCTACAGCCAGGCCATGTGAGGTTCAGGCACTGTGAGCACATTATTGCATGAACTCATGCATGTAAAATGCATGGGTGCCCAGTAGCTCCAAAGCTTTACATAGTCCAACTCTGAGGCTCTCTTAAAATGTTCAACATCTGCAGCAAGTAGAGAGATGAAAATTAAAACCACACTGAGATTTATCTCACTCCAGTCGAAATGGCAATTATCAAGAACAGAAGTAATAAATGTTGGCAAGGATGTGGGAAAAAGTCACACTCATAAACTGCTGGTGGAACTGCAAACTGGTGCAACCACTCTGGAAAGCAGTATGGAGATTCCTTGGAAAATTTCTAATGGAACCCTCATTTGACCTAGCTATTCCACTCCTTTATCTATATTTAAAGTGTTTAAAATCATCATATTACAATGATGCAGCCACATCAATGTTTACAGCCATTCCACCAGGACCTGTCAGAATGGGGCCTCACAACAGCACTGCACATGGGAGAGAGCTGAGCAGAAAGCACTGCATCTCAGGAGAGGGCCACACCAAACTCCTGTCGCATGTTCCTTTGGCACATCCGCAGTGCCATTCACACACTCCTCCAGCAGTGCTTGCTCCCCAGGTGACAGGGGAGGAGCTGGAACAGGGTGTGTCAGCTGGACATGTCTGCTGCCCTCGGGAGCTCAGGAGTTCATCAGCTCACCAAAGAACCTCTCACAGAGCATTTCCTTCTCAGTGTTGTTAAATAACCAAAGATAGTTCTGGTGCAACTTCCCCACTCTTCTATGGAATTAGAGAACAAACAAGCAAAAAATTAACTTAAATTTAAAAATTAAAACATGATCCAAAAAGAGGTGGTCCACAGTGCTGTCATCTCCCACTTTGTGAACAAAAAAAAAATTCAAAATACTTCAAAACTCTTTTTCTCTATAACGACACATAGAATAAAGGACAAAAACCATGCAGTCATCTCAACAGACACACAAACAAACAGACAAGCAGGAATGGAAGGGAAATTCCTCAAACTTAATGAAAGTCACTTGAAGAGCAACAGAAACAGCTGGAGTTAAACATACTGGAGCAAGGTAAACGTAAATTTCTGTTGTTTAAGTCACCATATTTGTAATAACTTGTGACACCAGCCTTAGGAAAGCAACATGTGTAGCAAAGGAATGTCACAGATGCCTTTAAGAACCTTGACTGGGGCAGCTGTTGGGCAGGTCTTCCTGAGGGGAGAAGGAGAGCTACAGCCAAAGAGGATGTGGTGTTGGGATCAGAGGCCATGGAGACAGGTGAAGGCACCACACTGCTAATTTTGAGATGAAGCAGGGACATGAGCTGGGAAAGTAGCCTATTTCTGAAGCTAGAAAAGGCAGTGAACAGGTGTCCCCTGGGCTTCTAGGAGGAGGTGGCTCTACTGGCCTCTCCCATGCTTCCCACATCCAGAACTATAGGCAGCCACCAAGTTTATGGTAATCTGCTATAGCAACCACAGGAAACTAACATACATGCCTTCCAGGTGCTGTTGGTGGAAAATAAGTCCTTTGCAGATCCAGAGAAAGCCATCATCAAGTGACTCCCTGATGGTCACTGCCACCTCCCCTACACAATGCAGTACATGATATTAGAGTGATACTTATTATGCACAGGTCTGAAGGCTGTGGAAGGGACTGCAACCCCCACATCCACTAGAGCTCCAGAGAGTGGATCGCCCTTCTACATGCCATTTACTTGGGTGCAAACTCCAGGCCCTGATATTGCCTAGCTTAAAGGCCCATGTAAATAGGAAGAGGGTTAATAGCACTAATGTGCTTATTATGATAATACTTAGCCCTTAGTAAATGTTCAACAAATAGTGCCTCTTAATATTCATGCACTGTTGAAAACTGCAAAGGGAACTTGTCACACACACTCCATCTTGGTAGCTCCTGTGGCTCTGTATGTGCTGCTCTCCACAAGCAAATGATCAAGATGTGTTGCAGAATGGAATATCCCCAGGAGAGCAGAAGAAGGTGAACCACAAGCCAGGCCCAAGTCTTCACCCATCACCAAGTCCTATGGTTTAGAGCCCTTCCACCTCTCTTTGAAGGTTTCCAGTAACAGGAAATTCAGTGGAGATGCCCCACAAAAATGAGAAAACCACTCAAGCATGGTATCTTATCTCACCTCCAGGTACCTCTAGCATTCATTTGTATTTTCAACCAACATTTACTTGTTCCAGACTGTGCTCAGGACAGGGAACAGCATAGACACAGCCATAGATACTGCGGCCCTTACAATCAAATAGAGGTTAAGATTTGTAGATATGATTGTGGACATGTGTATGGATAAAGATACAAATATGCACATCTATCAATGCAACATTGACATATGACAGGTCAAACACTTTGTGGCTTCCTTTAGATATACATTCTCATTTAATCATTTCCCAAATTCCACATTAGACTTTATCACACACAGATATAACAAACAGCAATTTTAATTAGACATGCTTAGAATACCTGGATTGCCATGAGATGAAACTTACAACAGAAGATACAGAGAAGAAAAAGAGGGAGCTACATAATTATGCAGCTTAGCTCAGCTCCCCTTAACATTTCCTTTAAACTAACCTTTCCCCTTTGCATGTGGATTAAAGCAAGGAAAAAAACTTTTTTTAATCAAATGTTTTTTGAACTTCCAAAACCCAGGTCTCCTCTAAAGGACTTTCCAGAACTATTCTGATTGCTATTCATTCTTCCTTGCCCAATGACATTAGAAGAAATCTCTATAGAAGGTAACTTTTTACTATATCATTTTTTGAACACATAATTACGTATTTTATTTCTCACTTTTCAATTTGCAAAATAGATACAGAATATTTAATATATCAGTTTTGACTCAATACTCAAAATGAGCTGAGGCTTCCAATAGAAAATACATATAAAAGAGGCATAATTTTTAAAAAAACAACAATTTTCTCTTTAAGTTTTCTCCCTTTCTTCTTCCAATAGTGTGATTACTAGGTTTTATATTGACTTAGATTCTTTTTTTTTTTTAATTGGTTGTTGCGGCCAATTTGGAAAGCAGTTTGGAGATTCCTGGGAAAGCTGGGAATAGAACCACCATGTGACCCTGCTATTGCCCTTCTTGGACTATTCCCTGAAGACCTTAAAAGAGCATGCTACAGGGATGCTGCCATATCGATGTTCATAGCAGCACAATTCACAATAGCTAGACTGTGGAACCAACCCAGATGCCCTTCAATAGATGAATGGATAAAAAAAAATGTGGCATCTATACACAATGGAGTACTATGCAGCAATAAAAAATGACAAAATCATAGAATTTGCAGGAAAATGGATGGCACTAGAGCAGATTATGCTTAGTGAAGCTAGTCAATCCCTAAAAACAAATACAAAATGTCTTCTTTGATATAATGAGAGCAACTATGAACAGAGCAAGGAGGAAGAGCAGGAAGAAAAGACTAACATTTAACAGAGTCATGAGATGGGAGGGAAAGGGAGAGAAAAGGGAAATTGCATGGAAATGAAGGGAGACCCTCATTGCTATACAAAATTACATATAAGAGGTTGTGAGGGGAATGGGAAAATAAACAAGGAGAGTAATGAATTACAATAGATGGGGTAGAGAGAGAAGAAGGGAGGGGAGGGGGGATAGTAGGTAGCAGAATACAACAATTACTAATTGGGCATTATGTAAAATTGTGGATGTATAACCGATGTGATTCTGCAATCTGCATTTGGGGTAAAATTGGGAGTTCATAACTCACTTCACTCTACTATATCATTATCATCCCATTTGCAGATAAGGATCTGAGTTCATAGGTGTTATGGAATTTGCCCCAGGTCTAGTGGTAAGGGAGGTGGAGTCTAGTGGTAAGGGAGGTGGAGTTTCATCTGTCTGAAAGCTTAACCAAAGAACTCACTACCTCTGCAATCCTTCCTTTATATTGAACTAAAAATGGTCCTTTTAGCTTTCACTTTAGGAATGCAAAAAGAACAAATCTCCCTCTTCCACATGATGGCCCTTGAAAGACATAACATCGTGGTCACCACCTCATCCCTGGGCCCATTCTTCTCATCACAAGGCTAAATATTCACATTTGCTATAGCCTTTTCTCCTCTGAATTGATTTCAGGAATCCTTGGCCACCCAGACATTGTTTGGCAGAACACAATCTAATTTTCTCCTCTTAGGGGCTATAAAGATATAGAAATCTCAATCAGGAAGATAGAAAAAGACCACAATACAAGAAAAACTCACTTTGATCTGAAATCTAAAATCAGAAAGCCAGCCTCACAAGTATGATGTGAAGTGACAAATGTCTCTCTACTTCCTTGGGGGGAGATGAGGGAGTAGTGGAGACTGTGGTGAGCTGGGGGGGAGGGGCGCAGGCCTTACACAAAGGGTATCCTCTACTCAACTCCAGGTGAGGCCTACATGGACCCAGGGGCCAGGACCACATGATCTTGTGATTTTTTCATTAGAAGCTCACATTTGCCAATTTTTAATTGACTGTAGCAAATTAATAATAAAAGCCAACCATCCATGTACATGTACACAATGCATGTGCTCTCTCTCTCTCTCTCTCTCTCTCTCTCTCTCTCTCTCTCTCTCTCTCTCTCTCTCCAACACCTACTATTTTTTCTTTATTTTTAACTTCAGAGTAATTGTTGACTTAAAACTTGGCATTTATCCTCTCCAATCTTGCCCAATCAGAGTCAATGTCCAGGTTTTTAAAATATTTATGCCTTCAGATTCTGTCTTTCAAAAGTCATACAATCCCAGGTTGAAGAAGCTAATTTGTGCATTGCCATAATTTGCATCTTCGTGAATTCCCACTTCCTTGCTATCTCAATCCCTGACCCAGGCCACTGAACTTACAGTGCATGAAGATCTTCAAGGACCCAGCAAACTCCTCCTTGGAGCCCTGTGATGTTTCCTATGCTGTGAACGAACAACTAAGCAACAGCCCCACAGATGGAGGGGGCTCTCCTAAGAGTACTAATGACTATTCACTGTCTGGTGCTGTCCCTGATATGAGGCTGAGGCCAGCATAGGGCTCTGTGGTCATCTCCATCCATCTTGGAGTCATGGCAAAATTTACTATGAACATTAAGAGTGAAGCCACAGCCTGTGCATCACAGCTGTTTAAGTCTGGCCCACTGATATAGGCAGCAAGGACAGCTGCAGGACCTGTCGGACTGTAGAGATGAGCTTCATGATCTGTGGGCTCCATTTCATTCCTGGAAGAGTGGACAATCATTTGCTAAAGAACTCTGCTTTTTCATGAGGTTGCAACAGTTAATAGGCAAAACCCATCTACTTCCAAAACTATATCTATCAGGATGGGCCAAAGGTATTATTAGCAGGATCCATGAACTTATACTTGAATTGGCCTTCCTCAAATTGAGCTCTTCAGGAAGGAGAACAAGAATCCTGTGTGGGGCTCCACAGGAGGCTCTCAGGAGGGGACTGAAGGCTTAGGAAAGTGACCTAGAGGGAGTTGATGGCATAAGCACACAAAGCCATCTCTGCTCCTGCTTTCTGGAAGGCAGGGGAAGGTAAGAACTGTGCATAGCCAAAGGCAGCCAGTAGCAGTGCATGGTCCATGTTTTCATCCACGCACATGACCTCCTGCAAACACTTGGTCTCCCTGAGCTGAAAAGGTAAGGCCTGGGCTTGTTGCATCACCAGGTGCCCCAGGAAGGGCTGTATGTACAGGTCTTAAGCTAGTCCAGACTTCTCAGAGAGAATTAGTGTTCTAGCCCAGGAAACAACCCACACAAAACGTGAGTTTCCTATAGCCTCATTGTTTTTTTTATTAGATCTCACAAATACACCATTTGTTCCTTACTAAACTGTCTCTAAACCAAGACACAGTGTCCTGCAGGTCACACTGTGAAGAAATATGTTCTTCCCAGACCCTTTCTATGTGGGGAACTCCTGAAAGCCTTACTGTTTGCCATGAAGTTCTTCAGACTGAACAATTTCCTTAACTGTCTCAACCAGATTTGAGAGAAGGCAAGAAAGGGCAGAGCTGGGTATTGTTGTGTTCTGTAACATGGATAGAGTGAACCTAAGCCTCTCTCAGCACTTGAAGGAGGAAGGATCATCCTCAAGACTGAAGTCCCTTCTCCCTCAGGTCTCTGCTGTCAAACGAAGCAGCAACCAATGTACTAAGAAAAAATGAGCAGAAACACCAAATTTAGTAGTTCAAGGAGAACGTTGTAAAGACTATGGAAAACTGAAAACATGGACTTCTTTCTGGCAGAATTTGGAGTCAGAAATGTAGCTAATTAGAATGAAGCATACAGTAAAAATATCCTTTAGACAGACACCCCAACTGAACTACATGCCTCAGTTTATATTCAAATTAAGGTAGGTAGCTATTTGAAAATTTAATAGGATTAGCTATTTGAAATTTTAATAGTCACTTATTTTAATGTTACTAACAAAAATTTAGTACATCAAACTCATGAGTTTTATTATCCTATAATGACACTAAATATGTTTTTTTTAAGTTTGAAACAGGGAGGCATTTATTAATACCACACTCTAACCAGTAGCTGAGCCAACCAGCCACTCCAAGAAAGCATGTCAGTTAAAGAAAATATATTAAGCAAACAATATTATTGGGCACAGAGTTGGTAACAATTGAGTTGGTATGGGGGGTTTTGATGTTAAGAAAACATTATCCCATGAAGAAAGAGAGGGAGGAGAAGAAAAGGGAGATTGAGAATTGAGAATGAGCACAAATTTGCCCTTGGGTTTTGGCTTAGCAGAGGGGAGCAGCTCAGCCACCTGCAGCCAAGATCTGACCCCAGGTGTCTCTGATTCAGCCATTTGCTGTTTAATGAGGTCATTCTGGACCACAGCCCCTAGAAGCATGAGTGCTCACTAGATCTGGAGGCTGGGCACAGTGAGCCCTGAAAGCCATGTGCACTTGGGAGACAGGCAAATGAAGACCCATACCTTCATGACATCCTCATTGGCTTACCTGCACTCCACATGTCCACCACAGAAACATCCTCTTGAACTCCCATGACTTTGACAGGGACCGAGATGGACTTTCCAGTGAGAATGGCTGTGTTCAAAACCTCTGTGTCCTGAAGGAGGGAAGAGGTGCAGGTGAGCGACCTTGGAACCTGGGGAGCTGGGTGAGGCTGGTCAGGGATGCAACTGCATGAGGCGGGAGTCCAGCCAGACCCTCTCCTGAGATCCAGCCTATCCAGGGAGCACTGAGCTGCTCCCTGACCTCCACCTCCTCCCACACGCTGCCCCACCTGCATCTGTCTCATGCCTGACACAAGATTCTCCCCAGCATTCTCCAGGACTTGGCTTGAGGGTCCTTTGGGCAGTGACTGCCTGTTCTTCCGGGCTTTGTAACACAGGAAGCTGATGTTTTGTTTCAAATGAAGAAAGATAACAGCACAAAGAACAAAGGAGAACTAGTCACATCATAAACCTCTGCTTAGCTGAGCTGAGCGCCGTGGTCCCTCCCTCAGCTCTCGGCACCCCAGAAATTCCCCTTCCAAACCCTGATGACCCATGGGGGCTCATAGGTTCTGTCTTCATCATTCATCTTCATCTGTCAACTTTATGTTGTAACTCTACCAACTCCCCTGCTCTCCCAACATCTATAACCTGGACAGCTGTGATGGCCCTGGGGTTCTCCCTGTGTCTCTTCACAGTGGTCAAGATCTCCAGCAAGACTCTCTCTCTCCTAGATCAAAACTCCTGGAGAGTGCCATACTGATCTTAAGATAGAGTCCCACTCACTGAGGCAGGCCACCTGGGCCTTGCCCACATCCCCATCATTTTTCTATCCCCTTCTCTCTATTCTCTGCAGAGTCTAGCCTCCTCACAGTCTGGGGACTTCTGCCCCACATTACCTCTCATGCAGAGGTTCCTTGGTCTGCAAATAGGAATAAACATACCCCTACTCCATAGGGAGATTATGGATGTTTAATAGGCCATCTGTACACGTCTCAGGGCAGAAAGTACACTATGAGCACAGCCCTCCATGCATTGGCCATTAATTACATTGATCTTAGAATGTTTGCTCAATGAGTGAATTAAAGAGCCACTGCAAGGCTCATAAGGCTCCACAGAGGAGAAGCTACTTCTACACCAGGCTGGAGAGAAAGGCCAAGCAGAGAAGCCAACAACAGCAGCAAAACTCAGCTCAGCAGTGGAAGTCCACAGCACTGGCATTCAGCACTCAAACAGGCCATTACTCATTGCTCCTCTCCTCAGTCCCCACCTCAGCCCAGGCACTAGGTGGGACCTACACTCAGTGTCCTCAGTCATCCCCTCACTCTCCATTCCAAACCAGGAGAAGGGCAAGAAAAGGAGCTGGCCTTGAATGAAAGCAACAACAGCCACTGAGACAGCTTCTAGGAGATTGGTGTTCTTAATGGCTTGCATGCAATTAATTATCTATTCTGTTTCCTCAACGACCCTCCCAATATAGTATGAGCTTTATTACTATTTTATATATGAATTGCTTTGCAGTGATATTAAGTCTGAAAATACCAGCTACTTTTCAAGAGAAAACATCAAATTTGTAAGAAACATATGGAAAAGGTGGCAGCCCAACCCAACAAGGTGGTGAGCCAACCTTCTTCTTTTCATATGTTTACTTTCCTGGTAGGATTTTTTTTTTTTTTGGTGTATGTGTGTAGGGTATTAAACTCCGGGGTGTTTAACCACTGAGTCACATCCACAGACCTTTATTTTTATTTTTATTTTGAGACAGTTTCACTAGATTTCCTAGAGTCTCACTAAATTGCTGAAGCTGGCTTTGAGCCTATGATCCTTCTGCGTCATCCTCCCGAGTCACAGGGATTGCAGGTGTGCAGCACCATGTCCAGCGTAGAATGGGATAATGAGGAGATAATTTCAAAATAATGTTAATGAATTCAGCCGCTCTAAAATCCCAAAGTAGATCCCCATGTACCCTCGGCACACTGAGAGAGCAATTACCCCATTCAATATTACATCGAAACAATAAGCTGCTCACAGAAACTGCTAAACATCCACCATCATACCCAGAACAAATCTTTCCTGCTCCCATCTGTGGAAGCTCCAGGTTGAATGCCTAGACAGCATCTCACACTCCTCTGTGGAAGGCACTTCCATCACAAGGGGGCGACACCAAGGGCAAAGTCAGAGTAAGGCCATCAGAAACCTCTCTTCTCCATAAAAATCACAAGGAAACTGGCAAACACTGTCAACATCAACTTTTCATGGGCTCTGGAGATGCACCAAACACTTGTACAATTGGGATAGCATTTATACAAGAAATAGAAGAACAGATCCTGGTTAAAAAAAAAAAGAGAGACATTTATGGCATTTTAACTTGACCTAGGCCACTCACCCACTTTCCAGCTTCACAATGATTTTGAAATATGATACCAACTTTGCAGTCAAAACCAGCAGTGTGGGCACCATGGGAAAGAAAACCCCACTGTAGACCTTTTGCACCCTCATTCCCAAACCATCCATGGTCCAGAACTTGTCTGTGTGTTCCATGGAGGACACTACTTGTAAGGCTGTATGTGATCTGGCTCTGGGTTCATCTTTTCTATAGAGATGTTTGTCAAAAGCAGCTACAGGTGACTGTTTACCTTCATATCTCTCTGAGGCAGTGGAGAGCATGTTCATCACAAATCTTAAAGGAAAAAGATGGGTAAGGACATGGCCACAGGTCTTTGGAAGAGTATGACATGTTCCTGGGAATGCATAAGTATGGCCATGCTCGTCCATAGAACTGTGCACATGCCCAGAGTGCGCCCACACCCAGGAAGGACCAGTGGACCCTGAGCTCTACCCCCGGATGACTCTTGCTCTGTAAATGCAAGAAATCAATGGGAAATCAAGTGCCAGGTGCCTAAGGAAATGCCATGGGCTGCCAGCAAGCTGACCTGTCAAATGGAACACTACTGAGTCATCAGACTGAACTGATATATACATTGTAGTATGGATGGGCCATAAAAATATTATGTTAAGTGACAGAAGCCCAGACACATCTTATGACTCCATGTATATGAAGTGTCCAGAATAGGCAGAAAGTGGATTAGTGGCTGTGAATGGAGAGGAGGATAAGAGCGGTGGAGAGTCACTGGGCGAGTATGGTATTGTGTTGAAGCAATGATGTTAATGTTCTAGAATTAGTACTGATGTTTGCATAACCTCACCCACAAACTAAAACCCACTGTGTATTCTGAACACTGAGGCAATACCTGTTCTGGGAACACAACACACTCATGCCTTACCTCAGGGTTGGTGATGAGTGCAGGGCTATGTATCAAGTGAACGTGGCCAATATGACAGTCATGCCAATTGGAAAGGACCTGGCAGGATTGGGAACTTGGTCAGTAGAACAAGCACAGGCAACCTTCTGAGCAGTGTGAGCTCTAACTGGCTGAGGTGGCTCCACTCACAGAAGAATCCTCAGACCTGGGCCCCAGCGGCCCTGAGTGCTCTGCACTGTCCTTATTTCCCCCATCTTGTCACTCAGATGGCCAGGGTCTCTCAACAGGAGCTCTGTTAGCTTTAAGTCTCAAAGGTCCAATGAACCTTGGAGAGGACTCAGGTAGGAATGAAGTGAGGATGCACTGGCCCCAGGCACCTCCTTTCAGAAGGGAAGGTGGCAACTATGGCTCCCATACTTGGAACCCAATCCCCATTGGATCAGGAGAACAACCTACAGAACACAAGAAGGGAACCCAGAAAGCCAGACCCCATGCTCCAAGCCTTGGAGCCATGGACTTGCACAGTAACAGCTCCATTGCATCCCCAGCTGCACTAATAACAACAATAACAAGAGCTCCTACATTAGAAAGCCTCTGTTATGTGCTAGGCATTGGGATTAGGGTTTCATGTGGCACCCAACATAATTCTTGTAGTACATTAACAAGGTTAATTCTATATTTACTTTATCAAGAAGAAAAGAGCAACAAGGAGTCTGACCGAGGCCCTGTACTGCACAACAGTTCCACACAGGCTGCCTCACTGAGAAGCATGCCCGCCCAGGACACCTGCTCTAGGGTACTAATTGGAGCATGTGTCAATTACAGAAGGTGGAAACCTTCTGAACATACACTCAACAGGGCATGGCTCAGCGGGCATGGTACATGCACACAGTATACAATAGTACACAGCAGAGAATTCGATGGACTGGATCCATGTATGAGTTAAGAAGAGCCCAAGTGCTTCAGCTTCCTCCTCTGCAAAACTGATGTTTTTTCCCAGTGGTTTATTAGAACGACACTCAATAACAAGACTTGCCCATCAGCTCTAGGAAATGGTTGCCTTCTCCAACCACTTCGTAGGTGTGACCGGATGAGGTGACCTGGTCACAGAAAATGAGTGGGCAAATGCATTCACTTTGAAGCAGAGGATCAAAGAACACAAGTCCCTGTACCCTTTTTTCTCTGCCATGCTTGTTGTGGCTGCTATGTCACTCTGCGTCTCAGAGTAAGGGCAATGCAAAGCAAAGCCCTGGGCTGATCTATGTTGGATGTAGGGTGTGGACATGAATCAACCTCCATTGTTTTGAACCATTAGAATCTAGTAGTTTCAAGTAACTTTGGGGCATGTTATTTTGACTATACACTCTCAAAGCAAAGACAAAAATAACTGTAAACACATTGAATTCTGGCTGGGTTGTTCTCCACATCAGTGGGGGTCAGCATTGCCAAAGCTCCTTTAGTATCTAGGATTGAGCAAACAATGTATTGGATAATGAACACCAGGATTCTCACTGCTGAAAGAATGGGTTTCAAAATGGAGAGGATAAAGAGTCAGGGTGAGCCCTACAAACAGGACCTGGTATGAGTGGCCAGCAGGAGCTCTGGGTGGGATGCCCATGTGTGCATGTATGGAGTGTGGCCGTGTGTGTGTGCATGCATATGGCTTTCCCTCAGTTCTGTCCAGGAGGAGGGCACAAACCCAAAGGACAATACACCTTTATCAGTCAGCACACTTAGAGCCCAGACTGCAGTTCTGAACACCACTCTCCAGAAAAGAAAGCAGAAGCTTGGAGAAATAGCTGATTCACAGACTGAGACAAGGAATGAGTGAAGTCAGGAGCTGAAAACACCCATAACCTAACAGCGTGCTCAGGAAATGTCAAATGGACACAGGAGACAGGCGAAGGTGCCACTGCAGAGTCGAGATGGTTCAGCATCATGGCAAATGAAGCTGGCAGGTGCCACCAATCTGAGTCCACACCAACAGAAGAACACAACTGGAACAAAAGCTGTGTCTTAGGGTCAAGCTCCATCCAGTAAATGTGAAAGGAACTGTGGATGGTGACCACCACCTTCCACAAGCACAATTTATTACAACAGCTGTTTCAGGCAGAATCATTCATGCATTTGACTAGTGATTGAAAGTGCAAGAAACAGAATATTTGCACAGTGGCAAAGGATCTCTGTGCATGAGATGTGTTCATTTCAAAGAGGAGAAACAGGAGCTGTATGGTGAGGACATTGCACACAACAGCCACTCCAGGCCATCAGTGACATTACTAGTGACAGGTAAACAGATCCTGTGCTCCTCAGAGAAGGAGAAGTGAGGCTGGTAAGGAACAAGGGTCGGGCCAGTCTGGACTGTGGCACTGCACAGAGTGACTGCCCTGTAGCCTCCAGTGCAACCTAATCTAAGGACAGAGACCTAGGAAACACTTACAGATCAAGGGGCACAGATGCAATGCACCACCCCGGACTTTGGAGGGGTGGTTGGTTGATTGGTTGCTACAGTGAACATTAGTGGGACAAGAAATAAGAATGAAGACCAGGGATGAGAAAATTCTTTGTGTTGATATTCATTTCTAAATTTTAAGGTTCTGGGGAAATTCATAAGTAAGTTACTCTTGAACACTTCATTAAAATAATATTATGTGTTTATGTTGAGAGAGAGAATATTAATATTTGAAAATTTTAATGAGTGTATTAGGGAAATGCATTTATTCAGACTCACATATACAATAAGGAAGGAAGGAAGGAAGGAAGGAAGAAAGAAAGAAAGAAAGAAAGAAAGAAAGAAAGAAAGAAAGAAAGAAAGAAAGAAAGAAAGAAAGAAAGAAAGAAAGAAAGAAAGAAAGAAAGAAAGAAAGAAAGAAAGAAAGAAAGAAAGAAAGAAAGAAAGAAAATACAATTGATGGGGCTGGGATGTAGCTCAGTTGGTAGAGTGCTTGCCTTGCATGCACAAGGCCCCAGGTTCAATCCCCAGCACCACACACACACACAAAAAAGGAATTAATTAAAGATGAACTGATGAACAAATGTGTAATAATATAGTATAAAGTACCTAACAAATAATTAATGAATTATGACAATTAGTTTCTCTTAAACCCTTAGATAAGTGATAGGCACTGACCAAGTAATTTACATGCATTTTCTGTTCATAGTAATGCATATTTGTAACACACAGAATGATACATATAAATACCTGATAAAGCACCAAAACCCACTCCTGGGACCTTCTAAGTGCCTGACATATTTTAACAGGTCTTATTAACATCTTACTTCTTCCTCAAACATTGCTTCTGAAGGGTTACCGTTTGTACCCATTTGACCAATGATGAACTAAAGCTGAAAATCACTCAAAGATTTGGCCAGATTTACACTCTGCTAAGCAGGAAAGGAGCCCAGGCAATCTGCCACAGAAGCCACCACCTGGCCTCCCTGCAAGTTGGCTTAGCTCTTTGCCTATGCAATGAACCTTGCCAACCCACTCCTTTGTCTAACTTAAAAGAAAGCTTGAAGGATCAAAGGTAGATTTATGGAGACGTTAAATTTTAAAACCTCTAAAAGATGTTAAATGCATGTGAACCTTAATTTTTAGTAGGCACAGTCATGTGTCCCCAGGGACACATACCATGGCCTTATCTGGCTTCTATGCTCCCCCCAGTTCCTCCCTCAGCCTGTGGTTCTGGACCATAGCCCTGTTATATGGCCACCTGCACACCAAGGTCCCTGACTCAAGAATACTGGCCTTTAAGCAGGAATCTAACCTGACCACATTCTGGTTGCAGACACTAGACTGCTCATTTTGACAGCTGCAAGGTGGATGGGAACTTCACCCAGAAGGCTTCAAATTAAATAAGGGGTTTCAGTTCCACTGTTATGCATTTTGTAACTCTGAAACCAGTTTTTCTCCCCTCCCCAATATACCCAAGGGATATTTTTAGATTCAAATAATTTATTATCTACAATGCAGTAAGAGATTTTAAAATTCAGCTCTTTTATGAGTTCTTGAATAACACAAATGGTATCCAAATATACCAGCATGCAGAGAGGGTCATGAGGAGCTCTTACCCTGTCCTAGGCCCCAGCCAGCAGCTGTGGAGGGAAGACCAAGCTGTAATAGGAGCCCCAAGCTCCCTCACCAGAGTCCAGAGTGGGTGTTTCTAGTACAGTAGCTAAGAGTGGAGGGCATGAGTCTCCCTAGCTGGTGTGAGAAGAGGTCACTAGCAGGGAAGCTGCTAGTCCATCACAAATAGGCTAGTCCCTGCAGCCTCTGGCAGGGGTGTGCAAGAGGTGGGCCCTGGACCCTTTAAAGCCACAACTCTAAACTACAGCAGTGAGCACTGTGCTTTGTCTTCCCATTTCCTCCCACACTGCCCGAGGTAGAACAAGACACCAAATGCTGAATGTTGGTAAAGCTGCCCAATGTGACATGGGAACCATCCATTGGAAACATCCTTCATCCTCACCCCCATTACCTTAGGAATGGTGACAAGGTTCCAAGTCACCACTTTTTTTATACAAAATGGACTTGTTCCCGGTCACCAATGATTGGTCCAGATATGAGCAATGAACCTCTTTCTTTAAAATATTTAGAATGGGGATGAAGAGATCTCAGCCTCTGCCTGACTTCTTTCCAGAAAGGAAGACATTAAATAAAATGCAATTCCTGGGCATTTTCTGCCAGCAGAGCTGCAGGGGAGGGAGATAGAGAGTTTGATAAAACACTGGCAGGGAGTAGCCTTCCTACAGAGCTCCAGGGCAGGTCAGCGCTTTGCAGCCTTCAGATTCCAGGATTCCAGGACACATCATGTCCTTGTCAAGAATTCACCTGCAGAGCAGCTTCCACTGGTCCTAGCTGGTTTCTGCTGCTCACCAGAGTCATCTTACCCCAAGAGCTCAACCATGCCAGTGTCCTTTGTTCCCTGAGTCCTGGTGGGAGACAGGAACTGCACCCCAAAGCTCCAAGTTTTCAAAATAATGCCAAAGTAATGGTGTCCTCAGTTTCTCAAATGCTTCACTTTGCCAGCTGGAGATGGACACTGGATCCTGTACCTTTCCCTGGAAGACCTCACACCTGTGGCAGATTGACACAGAGGGCTCTCCATTTACCATCAGGGGATCTGTCTGCTGCTGCAGACTTCCTATGTGACCCCGAGACAGCAATCATCTCTTCTGTAAAGTGGGCAGTAACATCCAACCTGAGCCAAAGGGGAAGAGCAGAGGCTCCCACAGGCACAGCTAACAAAGCTAGACAGAGACAGGGAGGGTGACACAGCACCCAGAGAGAACCACAAGGCCACAGAGAGAGAGAGACTGCCACAGAGACAAGGCGAAGAAGCCATAGAGGTGCAGGATGCACGGAGCACCTGCTTTGGCCCTGCTCCCGGCCTGCTTCCTCCTCCATTCCATGTCAGTGGCCCTGCTCACCACACACCATGGCTGCAACACTGAACAGCAGCCACCTGTGTGTTCTCTACTTGCCCTCTATTAGTACACCTCTAACTACAGCATAACTTGTTGACCGTTTCTCTCTTGTCTGAAAAAACTCTCATCCACTTTGAGCTAAATCAAAATTTAAAACTACTTCCAGTAGCCACATAGCTACCAAGCAAATGACATCTGTTCAATTTAAACCTAAAATGTGGTCTGAGGGCAATGGTGAGGAAACACTTAGCTCTCCTGAAACACTGGCTTGCAATGATACCTTTATTTAAATATGAATAAAACCCCTGTATAGTTGCAGTGAACTGGCTGGGGCTTGGTGAAAGCAGGGAGCAGTGGGAGCCCAGGAAGGAGGCTCCACTGATTGTCAACACTTCAGTCAGGCCCCTGGGGGGATGGGTGGATGGATGAATGGGTAGATGGGTGGATGGATAGATGGATGGATGGGTGAATGGATGGAAGGAAGAATGGACAAATGAATGGGTGGATGGATCAATAGTTTGAAAAGGGAAGAGAGGGGAGGGGAGAAAGTTGGAAGAGTAGAGCAAGAGGGAAATGAGAAGGGAGAAATGGAGAGAAAGGAAGAGGAAAGGGAAACAAAGGAAAAGGAGGTGTGGTCCTAAAGAAAGAGAGGAAGAAAAAACAGAAACAAAGAGACAGATATAAAGAGAAAGAGCAGTGGAGTGTGATAAAGTGAGAAAGGACAAAGGGACCTGTACAAACTGGAGGGGGCAAATCCAGAGAGCTATCAGAACCGCCAAGGTAGGCAGAACAACTGGGTTTGCATGAAGAAAGACAGAAAGAGGCATCAAGGAAGAGCCAAGAAGGAAACTCGGACCTTGCAAGCCAGAAGCCTTCTGATCTAGAAAAGCCAAGGGGCCTGTGTACCTAGTGGTGCCCAGATTTCCCAGGTCAGCCCATTGACTGCTACATCCTGCAACTACTAGGCTGAAGTGACTGATCTGGGACCAGTGTGGAGCAGCTCCTGACAGAGCAGGGACACAGGACAGAGTGCCCCTCAGCCAGGGAAGTCCAGCAAGGACTTTATACCAGTGTCCATTGATGTATCCTGGTGGGAAGCACCTTATCTAAAAAGCTAGTTGTTGAGCAAACACTCAAGGTGCTGCCAGGCACACAAGTAAAAATGATAAGAAAAAAGCATACATAAGCACACCTAGGACCGTGGGCACCGCTTATGTCTCATAGGTTTTATTAACATAATTCTGAGAACAAGTCTGTGAGGAGGAAGTCAGAGCTCCAATTTTACCGATGAGAGGCACAAAATTTTACACAAAGGCACAAAAATCTCAGCCAAGTTCAAAACACTGAATGCTGCACTTGCTACCAATGCCCAGAACCCAGGGCCTCCTCACCCCTGTGCAGTTCTTCTTATTAGGAAGAACCAACATCAACACCTGAAAAGCTTTAAGACACTGAGCCAGGAGGGATGTGAGTCTTTGCACCCCATTAAACTTCAGAGAGGGTCTTTCTCAACTAATCCCAGCTCTCCATATTTCATCATATCATTACTTTAGGTTAATCAGTAATCATGTCAAAATGTTTCTGTAAGCAGGAGAAGAAAGGAGTATTTCCATTTTTTATGAAAGTCTATATTTAACAGATTTTCACAATGAGAAAAAAAATATTTTGAAAACAAATTATTCGCCTGCCTCAATTTCTCATGGCCTGAGAAGAGGAACAGAAAAGAGGTTTCACTCTGTGCTAGGCAAGGAGTGGTGGTCAGAGAGAAGGAAACTTGTTGGTGACCTGAAGCCCTGGATTGGTATCTGTTCCTGTGACCTCTGACCTGCCTCTGAGATGCTTCTCCAAGTCCCCAAGCCCTGGAGTGGGGCACTGAGTCACGGGCAGGGGCTGTCGCTTGAACTAAGTGGGAAAAATCAACAGGAAGAACTCACAGTGACCAATGTAGTCCCGCAACCCCACACCTAGGGAAGAGGCCCAATAACACACAGTAACATGGCTTCCCTGGGGACTCCGAGCCCACCTCAAGTCAGGAACAACCAGCTAAGCCATCCAGAGCTTCAGGAAGATACCATGAGTGACTCCCAGTGGGCATCCTGAAAACCCTAATGCCATCAAGGAAAGCAGCCTTGCGTTCACTGGAAAGGGGGCCTGAGGTGTCCAGGGGGACTCACTAAACTGATAGATGGATAAGGAGGGTTGATGAAGGGACAACTAATATCACTTTAAGGTCACACTAATATGTATGTAAGTGCATAAGGATGCCTGGTAACATGTCAGCATGCGGCCTGGGGCAAAACACACCTGCACTCTCATCAGGAAATGCCTAAATAAGAATTACTAACCAATAAAAGGTGGGTGACAACTTTTTTTAAGATTTTAAGTAATACAAATATTATAAATGGAAAGACCTGGGACACCCCTGGGGCAGAGAAGAGTCACCAGGGCCAAGGGCACCCTCCCTGCTCAGGCTGAGGTCCATTCCTCAGAGGAGGTGTGGCTGGGCCCCCTGGATGCTGCAGAACGTGAGCAGATCAGGTCCCTGGACAGTAGGCACCAAGGAACTTTGTGTACTGCTGGGAGCGGTGTGGGAGAGAATGAAGGAAATGAGAGGAGAAGCCTATGCCCTCCATGTGGTGTCCTGTCCCACAGTGACCTCTGCTAGAAGATCTCAAGCACCTACCACCCTGCACAGGGCCTGCTAAGTGCATCTGACATCTGGGAAGCTGTACCTGGAACTGCCCATCACAGCCCATGACACTGTTCATAGTGTTCGTTTTCTCTCTTCTTTGTGTCCCAACTCTATGACTGGGCAAGCAATTAGCATATTTAAAAGGGTTCGCTAAATGATAACAATGTTTAATTTTAGCAAAATGTGAATTTCAAAGGACAAAATGAAAAGAGAGATGTTAAGTAGTGTGCATAGTCCCACACCGTCAGCTAGCAATGAATTAAAAATAAGATTTCCCTCCCGGGCCCGTGCATCAGAGCTTCTGTCAGTCCTGGGTGTCCCATGGGTCCTTCAGACCAAGGCAAAAGTGGGGTCAGGATGCCTTGAGGTCCCTGAAGAGGCTTGTGCCATGTTCCGTAGAGCAGTGGCCGCCGAGGCTGTCCTGGGGAGGTGTCCCATGTTCTCCACTGCTCTCCTCCTGCGGGCACCAGCACAACTGCCTCTTTCCTGGGGAGGTGGTCCCTGTTCCCCCCTCCTCTCCTTCTGTGGGCACCAGCACAACTTCCTCCTACTCATGACGCCCTGGAGTAACAGCTTCTCACAGAGCCGCTGGACTCACATGGCAGGATCTGAGGGGACCTGGTTCCTGGGACCTTGGAGAGTGGGTGGATGGCAGAGCTGGGGCAAATCACTAAGAACTCTGAGCTTCCTTAGCAGCAGTGCTGAGCTGATGGAGTCCTGTGGCTGCCCCACACTCTGCCTGTTAACACGCAAGCATAATCTAACACCATGGTGACAAACAACACATCACAACAGCCCCAGAGTCAGCTCTGTGAAATGACACTCTACAAAACTGTAGTGGATGTCAAGTAATTGACGCTCAGAAACCTTCTTGGGGGCATCCATTCCCACTGCCTGAAGGGCACATTGAAGGAGGCCTCTGGTGGCAAAAATGCAGCTGATTATCAATACTTCTATTTCTAATTCATGATGCAATCCAGAACCCCCAAGTGATTTCCTCACAGGGTGACACAAGAAACCAGCTCAGGGGCTCCTGTCTGAAAGTGACCCCTGGACCTCTCCATCTCAACAGTCCCCCCTCCTCCCAGGTGGGAGCCATTAGATCCTGCTTGAACCTTTGCCGTGGCCTCCAACCTACCAACCCTCAACCCTCTGCCACACAGTGGCCGGCCATCTCATGACCACTGCTCAGCATTAATCACAGCCTGCCACTCTAGTGCCCAAGCCTTCCAATACTTCTCACACTTCACAGAAAAAGAGCCAAGCTGTTTCTCAGGCCCTACAAAACTGCAGACACCTCAGACCCCATCTTTGCCACTCCTCTGGCCGCTGCGACCCGACTCCTCTAGTCTCCTGTCCAATCTCAAGCACCCCAGGCCCTCCCTACCTCTCAGCTCTCACACACGTGTCATGCCACAGGAACCCCCTCCTCATTGCTCAGTGCTTACCGTGGAAGGCACCTCCTCAGGAGCAGATTTTTCAAACTGAAAGCCATGGTCTATTAGTTGGTCAGAAAATAACCCGAGAGATATAATAAGCAATTTTTTTCATATAACAAATTTCTAGTGATCATCATGGTGTGCTTCCCTGGGGAGAGTTTCACTTCATAGTACAAAGAAAAAAGCTGAAGCACCATCAAGATTTTCAGCACATTCCTGGACCTGGTTACCATTGCACCATCTTGCTCCAGGTGCTCCTCAGGAAGGCACAAACCCCAACCGACCTCCTGTCCATGTCTCAGGAATGGTGCTTCCCAAAAGGACATCCAGGCTAAAGAAGAGAATCCCTGCTGAGCAGGCCACCTCTGTGGAGAGCCACACTGGTGTGTTTCTGGTGGGACATGGGTGAGCTTGCCCATCCTGACTCTCTGGCCTCTTCAAGTCCTAAGTGGTCTCAGCCCTTTTTCCTGCAGAAGGCATCAGAGAGTCTGCAGCTGCAAACCAAGAAGCTCTCCACAAGGCACATCCTTAACTAGCCTAGGGGCACTGAGCTGCAGGATAGGCTCTGATGCTGTGCACAACCCTAACCATGGCGTGAGCCTCAGGTGGAGTCCTTGGCACACTTGGCAGCCTCAGGCTCACCTCACACCACTAGTATGAAGCCTTCCCTGATCATGATTCCCACAGTCCTGAAGGCCACGGTTACTCTGTATGGAAAATTGCCCTCACCCATCTAAGCCACAGTGGAATTGACAGCCCCTGGGGCTTCAGATGTCTGACCCTTGGAGCTGACCAACTCAAACCTGGGCTCAGTTCTAAACATCCAGCACCTTGGCTTCAATTTCTATTCTTTCCTGAAAACACAAGGCCGTGGCTGGAGAGTCAGAGCTTCCTGTACTGTTCTCACTCCTGGCAACACAGATGAGAGTGTGACCCATGCTGTTGGCCTTGAATGAGCCACACCTCCTGCTCCCAGCACTCTGTGACCTAGCCTGCACCATAGTGCCCACATCTTCCTTCACTTTATTAAGTCTTTTCTGTAGTTATTTGAACACCCATACCAGTTAGTTTTCCAAAGACTGTGAAGTCGCATCCTGTGGGTACACTATGTAGAAGGCTGTTTCAATGAGAATCTATCTGACACTGCACAGAGATGGTGTGGGTGGGTCAGAACCAGGAGGCCAGGTTCCAATCCTGGCTCTATATGATGAGTCCTCTGGCTCTAGACAACTTCTTAACCCTCTGAAGCCCAGTGTTTTTTATCAGAAACAAATATCTGCAGAGGACCTTCTAAGATCCATTGCTCTTCCTGGCACCAGCAGACAACAAAAGCCAGAAGGTGATAGTTATGAAAAAGATAAAGTGAGAAAGTAGAAGGATTGTTCCAGGGGCTGCTCTACCCAAGTGCCCAGGGGCATGTTCTCTTCACAAAAACAGAGAGTGGGTCTAATTGAAGACCCCACTGAAGTGCACACCTCTGGAGGAAGACAGGACTAGCCACATGGAAGAGGAGGTGCAAAGGCCCTGAGGCAAGACCACACACAGCACCTCTGAAGACACAGCAAGGAAAGAAGTATGGCTGGAGTGTAGAATCAAGGACAATAGTGTAGGGCCATTATGCTGTCTCTCCCAAGGACAAGAAAACCTTCCCTCTATATTTCAAAAATGAGAAGCAAATAACAATATTGGAAACTACAAATCTTCCTAAGAATGCAAAGTGATGTTATCATATCACCTTTGTATCTAGTCCATTCTTACTTGAGATCAGAGCCTCCTGGAAAGCCACGTGTGTGCTGTGCTAAGACCTGGCCAAGCCAAGGTAAGAGAGCAAGGCACAAAGTTCAACTGAGGGCAGAAATGGAGTATCAAGCAATTGACCCTTTCAGTTCCAAAACTACTAAGAACTACCACTTCTTATGTGTGTCAGGCATGGCTGCAAAAGTATTTGAAATACTTGGGCAACTTGAAGAAGGACAAAAATTAAGAGAGAAAACTTTCAGAACCTCTGCTTCGAGCCAGATGGAGCAACCGAGCTGGGTCCATCCTCTTGCCTCAGTCAACCCAAGTAAAGGGCAAAATACATAAAATAAAACCTGAATATGCCTTAATCAGGCAATAAGACAGTGCTGCCAGAGTTCAGCAAACCCTCAAGATGAGCCCTGTGTCTGCCTCTGGAGAGCAACTGAGGCAGAACCTGGCGGAGCCTCTGGGCTGAAGACACGCAGCTCAGGTCCAAGGAGACCTGGGCAGCCAGGGTGTGCAGGGCAGAGTGATGAAGAAGCAAGGCTGCAGAGAGAAGCCCAGCACTCTGTGGAGGGCTGACCTATGACCTCAGCAGGGTGCTGACCAGCCACTCGAAAGCCACTTGAGGCCAGGAAAGAGCCACCCAAAGGAACCAAAGGAAGCAGCCTTCAGAGCCAGTGCAGCACCAGGAACAATGCCTGTGCCTGGAAGCCATCCTGGGAATAGGGACACTGGCCACAGAGATGGAAGAGTCTGCTTCCACTAGGGGGAGCAGCTGGCCCTGAGCTAGATGCCACACTGTCCCTTCCAGCAAGAAAGAGGCAGATCAACCACATTCCTACATCAACAAGGAACACAGAAAACCAAAATCCAAGACGCACTATCACTTCAGTTTCCCAAAGAAACTGAAAGAAAGGAAAAAATTGTACATTGGATGCTATAAAAATCAGGAACATTTGCTTTTTCAAAGACCCAGTCAGGAAAATGAAAAAACATACTAGTGATGGGGAGAAAATATTTGAGAATCTCATATCCAATCTCATTTATTTAGAATTTATAAACAACTTCAAAACTCAACTGCAACAAAAAAACAAACAACAACAAAAACAACAACAACAGCAACAAAAAATCCAATTAGAAAATGGGAAAGTGCCATGACAAGACATTTCACTGAAAATTACATGGTGGTGGAAAACAGCTTGAGAAAAGACATTGACCCTTAGCCTCGAAGACGTTTAAGTTAAAGCCACGATGAGACATCACTGCACACGTACTGGAAGGCCTAAAGTAAAAATTACTGGCAACACCAAATGTCACTGAGGAGGAGGACAATCCTCAGTGCTCCTACACTGTTGGTGGGAAGGTAGGTGGTACCGTCACCCTGAAAAACAGCTTCTTTTCACAGAGAACAAGCACTTAGATTTTGGTGATGGTTTCACACAAGTGCACCTATGTCCAAACTTGGCAGAGTGCATGCACTAACTATGCATGGGAGGCTGGAGTTGTAACTCATTGGTAGAGGGCTTGCACCTGTGAAGCACTGGGCTAAATCCACATAAAAATAAATAAAATAAAGGTATTGTGTCCATCTACACCTAAAAATAAAAAATAAAAAACCAAAAAACTAAGTATGTATGGACTTTGTACGTCAATCATGCCTCAATAAAGTGGGATGAAAATTTTTTAATTTTTTAAATGGCTATTACTTACTAAGTTGATAGGAATTCTTATCTTCTGCTTCAAGAATAAAATCTACCTGGGTGCAATGGTGCATGTGTGTAATCCCAACAACTCGGGATGATAAGGCAGGAGGATCAAAAGTTCAAAGCCAGCCTCAGCAACTTAGGGAGGCTCTGTCTCAAAATAAAAAATAAAAATAAAATGGAGTGGGTATGTGGCTTAATGGTTAAGAATCCCTGGTGCCCCTGCAAAAAAAAAATACTGTCTAAATAAACTCTCTAATACACACACACACACACACACACACACACACACACACACACTCACACACACACACACACACACACACACACACCAATTTAACATGAATTTGCCTCTAACCCAGAAATTTCTCTCTTGGACATTCATCCTAGAGAACTGAAATTTTATGTAAGCAAAAGAGCACACACACAAATGCTCACAGCACCCTTGTTCCTCCCAGTCAGAAATTGCAACCCTGCTGCTCTTTGAAGAAGAAGGGCTGAGTAGCTAGGGTCCAGCCCATCATGGAGCACCACATAGCAGTGAAGGGAAAGGCCACCACCTGCAGAACAACTTACCTGGGTTTCCAGAGAATCATGCTGAGAAAAACAAGCTAATCCCAAAATGTTACCCACCAGATGATTCTGTTTACAGCACATTCTTCAAATGACAAAATCACAGATATGGAGGATGGATTAGTTGTCGTGTGGGTCAGGGAGGCAGGGCCAGTGGATGTGAGCAGCTGAGGCCAAAATGGACAGCACGGCAGTGACAGAACAGTGCTATGTGTGATCACATGGGGTTACACAAATAGGCACGAGTAATAAAATGAGGAGGAGGAAACATGCAGGAGCGTGAGCGAGACCAGGCAAGGCCAAACTGGTGAGAGACTGCCTGGGTGAAAGGGTGATTCTATGCAAAGCCACAAACTGCATCACAGGAGGACATGGAGCTGGCTGTACTATTTGTTATGACTTCACCTGAAAACACAAGAATCCAGAACCAGAGGCTGAACTTAAAAATTTGGAAGGGGAAAGACTCACAGGTGAATCTGCCATCCACGTGAGAAATGCCCTTGATGAAACATCAGCAGATCCAATACTGGAGAAAAGAGGAATACCCCAGGTCAACACAGAGAGAAGGGGCATTTCAACACATGAGGAGCACATCAGCCAGTCAAGGGCTACCCAAGTGACCCAACATCTAGGCAACTAGTCTCCAAAGATAGGTGAGGACAGAGAACAGAAAGGTTTGGCATTGAAGTGTCCCCAGATGTGATGAGAGCAATGAACCCAAAATCCAAAGAGTCAACAAATCCCAATGGAAGAACAATGAAACAGATGCAAGAAACACCTGGGTTGCAGGAAGACAGTGTAGAGAGGAAACCTTGAAATCACCCAGGGAGACTTCTAACTTTCAGCAGTACCAGAAACCAGGAAGGAGCCAGCTTCGCACCAGAAACAGGCTGGTAAGTGGGTCATCCAGCATCTCCCAGCTGCAGGCCAAATGGCACCTCAGGGACCTCTATAGCCAGTGGAGGGGTCTCTTCACCATGTAAAGGAAAAGCAGAGACTGAGAGAGTCATGGAAGCCGATCAAAACGGGACCAGCAGATTTCCAATATAGGCATGTTACAGGATCGCACTGGTCAGGGAGAGATGAGCCAGGTGCAGAACACAGAAGAAAGACAGAGGTGTCAACCTGGGGAATAAATGAGAGCTCTGTAGAGTTATTATTATTGACTGTTGGGAGCCGGCGACCGCACCCTGAAAATGGCGCTGGCTTCCTGCTTCTGATGACTCAGCAGTTAGAGTTGTTAGAAGTAAACAACTCCTTGTAAGGCTGTGGGGCTGGGCTCTGGCCTGCTTCCGCTGCGCTGTACCTATTAGACTCTTCCACGTAGTGCTGGTTCATTGGCAAGGGTGGGTACTTAAGCTAGGCCAGACCGACCACGTGTATGCATGCTTTCTTCTCTTGTTCCTGTTTTCTCATCATGATTCAAATGTCCTGAGTAAACTGCTGAAAGAAGAATCCTGTGTCGTGTTTCCTTTGCCGGTGAGGGGTCATGACAATTGACTATTCAAAGGAGTGTCCAATGTTTACACAAAAATAATAACCATGCAGCATGCTGTGACACAGCCAAACGTGCAGTGGTGAAGCTTCAGCCCAGGTACCAAGAGGGGAGCAGCTCAGGAGACTACTACAGCATTGTCACATGGGACCAGGAGGCAGGCAGTGGTTAAAGGCAGATCATGGCAAGCTAAAGGCTCATGATAAGCCCCAAAGCTACTGCAGAGTAAGAAAAGAAAGCTATAGCTAACATGTTAATAAAAGTGACAAAACAGAACAATAAAAAAAGAGTTGATTCATCCAAAAGAAGGCATAAAAGAGAAAAGGAGACGAAATATAACAGATGGGACAGATAAAAGTAGACAGAAAGGGCACATCTTAACCCAGCCACACACAACAGTGGGCCTGGGAACAGCCCGAGCACTTTGAGAGTAACATTAGAAAACAAAACACTTACTGATGCCCATGACAACTCTACCAAGATACAGAGAGGTGAAAAACACAAGGGACATCTCTGCATCTACCTGATGCTGCATCAGTCAAACACACTGCAGTGGCTATGCCAACATCAGAAAAAGGGGACTTCATAGCATATGACACCACCATGAGCAAATAGGTCCATGTCATAAAGGTGAAAGGGTCGACTCTCAAGAGACCTAACAATCCCAAATGTGAACACCTAACAACAGCTTCAGAATACAGGAAGTGACCACAGCCAGAGCTACCGTGGACAAAAAACCAGCTCCCCAGTGGTGGGAGGGCAACCTCTCTCTCAGTCATTCACACAACAGGTGGCAAGAAGTCAGGGGACTTGAACCCTTAGTGGCCCTGTGGTACACCCCACCCAGCAGCAGAACACCCTCCAAGAGCACAGAGCATCAGCAAGACAAATCACCCTCCCACCACGAAGCAGGTCTAGGCAGAGTGAAAGGACTCAAGTCCTTATGGTGTGTTCTCAGATCACACAGGAATAAATACCAGAAGTCATAGTGGGGTCTATGTGGAAAATCCCCCAAACACTGAAAGTACCTAACACCTTTTTGAACACCATGGACCAATGAAAAGAGTCAAAATCAAAGTTAGAGAATACTGTGAATCGAATGAAGATGAAAATATGGTGTACGAGAATGTGAGGGAATGCACAGCACTAGCTCTAGAGAGAACCAGGTCTAATCTATGACCTCAGCTTCCACCTAATTGTCTACCAGAAAATGAGCCAATTAAATCCAAAGTAAGAAGATGAAAGAAATATTAGATATGAATGCAATGTAAAAAAGAAAAGTAGTAAAAATCTATGAAATTAAAAGCTGATTTTTTGAGATGATCATTAAAATTGATAAAGCAATAGCCACACTAATCAGGAGTGAAGGGGATGGCCAAAATGGTGAATGCTAGGAATGAGAGAGGATGTCACTGCATGTTGGAGACATATGAAGATGTCATCATGTCATAGGGACCCTAGGGGCAGACCCCTTTGTGCAGAAGAATGGAGAAGGGTGGAGCCTGTGAAGAGGGTCTGTAGGCTTCCAGGCACAGGTGTGACCATATCACTTTGGAGAGTGCTAATTCTGTGAAGGAGACACAGACAGAAGTCATGGGGAGGGGGGGTACAGCTGGGGACAGCACTGCATGCAGAGGGGAATTCATCTCACCTGAGACCTGAGTGAGGGGATCTGGTGTCCCAGTGAGGTGAGGGTAAGATGTGCCCCTCCCAGGAAAGAGGCCAGTGTGGCCGGAATGTGTCTGAAGGGGGCAATAAAGGAGGGCAGAAGATAATGGGGAGCATGCAGCAGCCTAGGAAACCCAGGCCACTGGTAGATTCCAAAGGCAGCAGGGTGCATGGAACCTGTCATGAGCTAGAAGGACTGCCTGGAGGACAGGCAGAGGGACCAGAGAGGCAGCTCCAAACATGAGTGGAGCTGGGAGGCCAGTGGGAGGCTATGGTCACCTTCCTAAGGGGACAAGGAGGTGGCTGCATGCGTGCTGGAGGCGGACAGGGTGCAGCAATGGGGTTCTGGGTGTATTTTGCAGGTTAGAGCTTCCAGGAGTTGCTGTCGGCCTAGAGACACCAGATGGCGATGCAGAGGTCACAAGGCAATTCCTAGATTTTTATTCCCAGCCACTGGGATGAAGGTGGAACCCTTTGCTAATAGAGGAGGGACTGATAGGAAGATTCTGTCTGTCCACATGATGAGCATGACTCTAAGAACCTCTGAACTCTGGAGTCACCAAAAGCTGGGTACACCCTTCCCAGAGCAGGTTCCAAGCCAAATGCCACAGGCAGAGTTAACTTCACTCCATGCATTACCAGTGACAACCTCTGAGCTGGGACACCATCAGAATGGAGACACCAGCCATGGATTCAGAGCAGAAAGCCTAATCCACTGGCAGTGGAATAAGAGTAAATTCCTGGTGCAAAGATGAGTGGCCTCCATCCCTGTGAACAGAAGCTCACTTGAGCCGCACTTGCTGGTCTGCCTCTAAGGAAGCACTGTGACCTCCCTGTGTGAACACAGGGATGACCACCCAACAGAGGCTGTGGCTGGGCACAGGAGACCCTCCCAAGGCTGTTCCTTGTCACAGGCAAGGGGCAGATGGGCTCTTGGGTCAGTTCAGCCCCTGCCTGACTAGGGGTCATAAGCAGGTTCTCCCTGAACCAAGGTAAAGCCATCTCACAGGCTTCAGTTTTCTTCAGAGATTACCATAACTAGATGATCTCCAAAGTCTCATTCCAAGCAAATGCAGTCTGGAATGTTCTATATTGAAACACACCTGGCCAAAACTGGAATACAATCTCCAGAGTCCACAAGAGCTATATGTGCAGATGTGTGACATGGGACAGGCTGGGGACCAGACAGCAGTCAAGCCTATGCAATATTGTCATCCACTTAGAAGATGAACACAGAGGCTCAAGGACAACCAGACACTTGCCTAGGTCACAGCCAGGAAGTGGGAGCAGGAACTGGGACCTACATCAGCTAGACTCCTGCTCCTCCTGCCTCACCTTCCCCATCTGCTCCCACCACTGTGCTTTCAGAAAATAAACAGCATCTTATCGGGATTTTTTAAATGTATAAACATCTTTTGAAAGGTATTACATGTTCTTGATTTTAAAAAAATTAGTCCCATCTTGGTAATACTGTATTTCTCAAGCTGGGTTTTGAGGAATGCGTGTTCACACCACAGCGGTTCTCCCAGGATAATCCCCCACCTCACTTCCTTATCTTAGTGAGAGTTGCAAAGCCCCTTTGTCCAGGTACACAAACACCCACAGGTGCTGGGGATCAGGGAGTGGTCATCTTTTGGGGCCATCACTCTGTTCACCAGTGGACATGTGGTTTTGCCCTTGGTGAGGTGTAGTTATTCCAGATGATTCCTTAGGTAGAGAACCTGTCCCTGGACAATGGTGGTCAGGATGAAGAAGGAGCACCAACTGGGCTTCCAAGTGCCAGGTGACCATTCAGCACTGGCACACCTGACTCATTATATCCTCTCTGGGTTGTGCAAGGCAGGAACCCTCGGGGTCCTGTGTGCTTTTAAGTCACAACTGTGTAACACAAAATATTTCATTCTAAACACTAATGGAAAGCAGTATAGATTGCTCCAAAGGCGCCCAAAAGTTACTATGGCAACATTCTCTACGAAATAAGTGTGAGGCATCAAGAAATTCACTATTTCTGGTTTATTTCATTTAAAAGAAAAACAAAAGTCCATACCAACACTCATTTATAAATCTGAACAACCACATTATTCACAAGAGCCAAAAATTAGAGACAACCCAGTTGTCCCCCAGCTAATGTCAGTCGAGTAGATAAGGCCAGGGACACACATGTGAGCAGCAGTAACAGAGGTTGTCAGCCATGAACGGGGACATCCCGACACAACTTGCCACACATTTCATGGATGAGCCTGGAAAACATCACGATGTGTACAAGAAGCCAGACCCCAGGACCACATGTCACACACGTCCTCTTACATGAAGAGTTGAGGACACACCAGTTCACAATCAGAGGAGGACAGAGGTGGGCTAGGACAAGGGGGCTTGGTGGTTGGAGGGAGTAGAGAGTGACTGTGTGTGAATATGGGGTCATTTTGGGGAGAGCAAATCAATTTCAGATGCTGTCCCCACCCTATGAATACTCTGAACCTACTGATCCATGGACTTGAAATGGGTGAATTTCAGGGTGTGCGAGTTTCCTCTCAATAAGTTTTTGTTTGAAGAAAACAACTGAGACTAGTGCATCCAGAAAGACACTGAGCATGGCTAGACACAGTGCCGCCTGGCTGCTGCTCGGAGGCTGTGACCATCAAGCAGTGCTGCGAAGCCCCAGGCCTCAGGTCTGCCCATCCATGAAGCCTGGGACTCAAAGCCGAGCAGGGCAGCTGCAGGCAGAAAGGAGGCTGCTCACATTGTGTCACGTTGCCCAGGCTTGGGATCGCCCACAGTGTTGGTAACTTAGGGTCCATTTGGGACCACCCTTTCAGCTTGCTTGGGCAAACTCAGCTGCTCTGCTCCCATGTCTGAAGCTGCAAGGGCAGCAGCCCCTCACTGCCCAGCCAAGCTGACTGCACTATGAGCACTGTCCCAGAACACTTACTGACCTCAAGAGCAGCCAGCCAGCCCCAGGATGTGAGCCTGTCCCTCTGTTGCTCACCCTGCATTCTGTGGAGGACACAGAATGAATGGCAGGAAGACCCTGCCCCAGAAGGTGCCACTCCCCTTCACTCCACCCCTTACACTTGCCACACCCTACACATGTAGGTTTTTATTACCTTTTTGAATATGAGCAATTAAAAATGAAAAGAGCTCATCTCCTCCAAGCCTCCGGGTCTGTCATGAACATCCAGAGGCTTGGGCAGCCTTGGGCTCTGCCTCCTGCAGCAAGAGGGGATGGGCTGAGTGACACACATGCCTCAGGCAGGAGAGAGCCCTTGGGCCCCAGCCTCCACCACCCCCTTTCCTCTGGACCCAAGTCTCACTCACATGTGAACTGGGTTCCCCAGAGAGATTGCAGTGCATGGGTCTTGAGTTTCTTAGCACTTCAGTGAGCCTCTGATCCTGGCCCCATCTCAGGTAGCTTGTGAAAGACCAAAGGACCAGCCATGGGGCAGCTATAGCTGCCAACCTGCTCTCCCTCCTTATGACACATTGGAGAAATTCAGATGGACAGCATGGTCCTAGGGAATGGTATCTCATAACCACAGCAGCTCCTTCTGGGCTGTGACTCATGACAATACTGTGGCACCTTGCAAGAAAGACATGCACGGGGTCAGCAGCACCTCACAGGACAAGGCCCTCAACACCCACATCCTCTATCCTCAGAGCTCAGAGGCATGACAAGGTCAGGGCCAGCCTGCCAGGCTGCATGTGACAAAGGGGGCTCCTTGTGCACAGACCCACCCAGCAGAAGCCAGCCTGGCTTTCTGTGGCTGTTTCTCTCTGGGAACTGGGAATGCACCAAGGGGAACTCCCAGGGAAATCTGGTGGGAACACAGCCCACCCAGGATGACAGGTTGTGTTGTGCCCTCCCATACCCTGATGCCTCCACCCACAGTGCCCCTTCCTGCAGAGAAGGCTGGCCTCACAACCATCACCAGCCAAGGGCAGAACTTCCAGAGTCACAGCAACCTCTCTCGGCCTGCTCTAAATGTTCTCATTCCTTTCCTCAGAAAAGAATCCAGCAGTTTCTCCAGTTTGTTCCTAAGATACCATGGCTCCCTCAATCTGCCTCAGGACATCAGTGTTCAGAGCTCTATCCTGAGTCCTGGGTAGCATCCCTCCTCCATCACTAAGGAGATTTCACAAAAAAAGTAGAGTTTTGTTCTGGTTAGAGAGCTTGGAGATGTCCCTGATGTCAAGAATTGAGCCCCTCACATCCCATCCCCCAGTCCAGGGGAACACAGCCCCTCACCAACATGTGTGAAGGATGGAGTGACCAACTGCCTAATGCTTACCAAGAACAGGGGGTGGGAGTGTCTTCCTCTTCAACACTTGCAGGCTGACCACATGGTGAACTTCCTTGTCCTCCCTCAAGATCTCATTGATGTAAGACTAAAGGTATGGAAAGGTAGAAAGCTCTTGACCAAAAGGAGCCCCTGATGGCAAAGAGAAAAGTCCTTTCTGGATCAATAGGAACTGGTTTTGGAAGCAAGACTCTGAACAATGCACTGCTGCTGAAGCGAAGGTCCTGCTCCAGGAGAGACTGTGGGTGCCATATCCCGATAAGATGCAGACACTTGCACATTATCAGGTATTACACATGTCACTCGGGATGTATCTTGTTAACTTTACTCATCACCAATACCTATGCATACAAAGTGCGGGAGCCTGAGGTGCTGCTTGTTTCTGTCTGTGGAGGGGCTAGTCAACACCCGCACCATCCAACACCCTGTCTTCACAGGTACAATGTCCTAATCTCCAGGAAAATGTGATGGCCACTCACCCCAGGGGCTGAAGAGCACTCAAAATGTGGCTACTGACACTGAGGAACTAACTTAAATTTTATTTAACTTTAGTTGATTCCAATTGTAATAGCCAAAGATAACTAGTGGCCACCATATTGGATAGTGCAGATGCTACACTACAATTAAATGGCACCTCTTACAGAGTGGACACAGCTGTCATGGTGGTAGTACTAGTGATGTTAGTAATAGTAACAAAGTAATGGCTCCAATCACTAACCTGTTTTTACCATAAAATCATCTGCCTAATCATGGAGAGGTGTTTTAAAACCAGTACCTTGTGGTGGTTGATGGTTTTTGAAGTACAAGGATCTCACATTAGATTTCTTGCCTCCTCTTAAGTAGAAATAAATGGGGCACTTGACATCTCTTTAAATCCTAGCATGCAGAGCAGGAGCTCACAGCTACAAGGTTCTCTGCACGCGTTGACTTAGATGAGCTATTTGGAACAGGAGTCATACTGGGTGTGTGGGGATTTTGATTTATCCATATGTTGCTTAAAATTTTTATAATGAGCACCAATCATTAGAAATAAAAATAGTAAAGACTCTTGAGGAGAAAAGTCCACTGGGCGTCCATCTAGCCATGGGACCTGCAGTGGTGTGGAGAAGGGAAGTGGTGCCTTTCCTACCTGCCAGGTGCCAGGTGCTAGCTGGACCAGGTGGGTGACAGAAGGGAGCCTCTTGCTCATTCTCAGAGAGACTAGGCAAAGCCAGTCTGCCTCAGGTGTTCTGGAGCCCACTAGGAGTGGGGAGAAGGGCACACCTGTGGCCACAACATGGTCTTTCAGCGCCATCTAGTGGCTACATTAGAAATAGTCACCCATAATTCCCTCTTGGGAAAAGAAAAATCAAGCAGAAAAAAAAATCCTCTTGAATACTGAAATTTAGAAATTTGTTCTCTGGGCTCTGTCATAAGCCAGGCAAGCGTGGGGCATGAGGGCACTTGCTGTGTGCTTCAAAGCTGGTAGACCAGGGAAAGGGCAGGGCCATCGTCATTATTTACAAGTTGTACCTATTCCAGGTGGTCCAAGCCTGTGCTGCCCATTATAAAGCATTCTGAATGCCACCACTGTTCTTGTGTATTTCCTCTTTATGCAAAAATAAAAAGGAAACATACCATTACCATTTCCCGTACGTGCATTATGTGACATACATGTGCGTGTGTTCCTGTGTCTCACCTTCACAACAACTGGAAACTTAACACTGTAGAGTCCATGTGACCCTTTTGCAGATGGGACAACCCAGGAAGACCTGCTGTAGGCACAGTTTCAGCAGAGGGGGAGATCAGACAGGAACTGAACGGCTAGACTTGGCATGAGCACATACATCTCCCTGGTCCCCAGCTGTGGGAGTCAGCCTGAGGCAGGATGGCCCTGTGTCTACCCTCTGCCTGGGCCCACCTGCAGTTCACTGGGCAGGTCAGGCCTGGGCCTCACCTCCACAGGGGTCTGCTGGTGGCTGGATGGAACTGTGCTTACTCTTGCTCAAGCTCCCGTTCAGCTGGACTTGGCTAATCAGGCTCCAGCCTGAGCTCCAGAAGGTGTTTGCCTGGGGGCAGAGGCAGTCCTGGATCTGGCCTGAGCTCTGGTGAGGGTCACCAGGTGGTGGGACAGAGCCAGGCCTACCTTGGGTCAGGCTCCCACACCTGTCAGCTAGGTGACCTTTGGAGCTCAACTCTGGCACGTGTCTTTCAGTAGGCAGAATCAGTGCAGGAAGGAGCCTGAGCTCTGGCAGGCACCTGACAGTGTGGGTGGTATCATTCCTGGGCTGAGTCTGAGCTCTGGCAGGGGTCAGCCTGAGGAGGGATGCACCTGTGACTACCCTCTACCCGCACTACAGCCTCATGAGATCCTGGGAGATCTGGGCCGATCCTGAGCTCCCTAGGATGTGTGCTGATGAGCAGAGGCAGTCCTTGGCCCAGCCCAAGGATGTATGGGGCGTCAGGTGGTGGCAGGTAGAAATCAGGCCTTCCCTGGGCCTGGCTCCTGGGCACAGCTGGAGCCCAAGGTAGACCTGGCTCCATTCCACATCCAGCATGGTGTGGGAACCTCCTTCTGGCAGTCCCCAGGCCTCACTAGGCTTCCTTACTGTTATCCTGAACCAGCAGACCAAGACGCCTTTTAAAAACAAACCCAATTGTTATATGATCTATCCAAGTGCATGAATACATTCTACTTTCATGTATAACTAATTAACGCAAATGAAAAAAATTCAAAAGTAGATCAGCAATTAGGACTTTGGTCAACATTTGGCCAGAATCAACTAATCTTCAAAACCATGCAAAAAAGAAGACAGACCATGTCACCCTATGACTTGAAATTTACCAGTGATTTTCCACCTTGCTCCATATAAAACCCAAACCCCTATGATGGCCCACAAGGACCATTGGAAACTCCTTATTCCACAGCTTGCCTTGGGAGCCTGCAGGGCCATGGCAGTCCCCTTGCTGCTTTAGGGCTCTAGTGCCTGCCATTTCCTCTCCAAGGGTGTCATCTGGATTCCATGGGGGTAGGGATGATGCTCAGTGTCCCCAGAGCCCAGAATTGTGGCAGTCACATAGTTCTCATCATGGTGTTTGAGTTTCTCTGCACTGTGGTGTAACTAGTCAATTCCTTGGCCACTCATCTCTTTTCCTCTATTGGATATCCCTGAGAACACCTCAGCACAGGAATAATGACAAGGGTGTTGCCACCAGCACGACCAAACTCGAGATTCCAGCTAGGGGTCATGACAGAGAATCAGCAGAACATGGCCACATTCAGAAAACCAGATCATTACTGTACTGGGTTCCTGTAATGGTATCCAGAAGACCACAGGTATGATCAGGCTCAGTCCACCAGGAAAAAAACCTTATGAACAAGAAGGTAGTAAAGGAACCCTAAGAGGTTAAGGAAAGGCAGGACATTCAGGAAAATCTCACTCCACCAGATTGGTGTTGATTCTGGAAAGAAGACCAAGATGACAGGAGCAATGGGTTGCACAAATTAATGTGTCTTGTGTGTGAAGAATGAAGTACTTGAGCCTGGTGTCCCGTCCCATGGAGGCTGAGGCAGAAGAATTACAAATTCAAAGCCTGCATCAGCAACTTAGCAAGGCCATAAGCAAGTCAGTGAGGCCCTAACTCTAAATAAAATAGAAAAAAGGGCTGGGGATGGGGCTCAGTGTTTAAGCTCCCCAGGGTTCCATCCCCAATAAATAAAAATAAATAATGTGGTTGAACCCAGAGAGAAAGATCCCATTGAAATCAATTTAAATAGCTATATGCAGCACTCAGCTGTTGTTCCTCAAAGTCTTTGGGGTCCACATAAATAAAACTATGAAAATAAAGGATTTACATCATAATAGGTAAAGTATGTTCCTTCAGAGAGAGGCCAGTGTTGAACAGCTATCTTCTTTCCTTGTTTCAATCTGTATAAAATCTTCCTTGCAGAAGGAATCATGAGAGAAAAAAAGGTCAAAATTCATTTTGAAAAATTAACTCACAAATGTATACATGTTTGAGATATGTGTGTGTGTGAGTGCGAATGAGTGTGTGTGTGTGTGTGTGTGTGTGTATTTAAATTTTTCATTTTGTACCAGGGATTGAAACTCAGAGGCATTCAACCACTGAGTCATATCCCCAGCTCTATATTGTATCTTATTTGGAAACAGGGTCTTATTGAGTTGCTTAGTGCCCCACAGTTCCTGAGGCTGGCTTTGAACTTGCAATCCTCCTGCCTCAGTCCCCCAAGCCACTGGGATTACAGTCATAGGCCATCATACCCAACGCAAAAGTATCATTTTGAAAAAAAAAAAACAAAATAAATCATGGATTTAGCACCAAGAGGTACCTTCACATAGAGAATTGTCATATTTGAAGGGTGGGAACTGGGAACAGAGTGACAGAACTCAAAATAGAGATCAGGAAAGACTTGCATGGATAAAACACTTTATAATGTCACTAAGGTCAAATTTCCATTATTTGGAGAAAGACAAATGATTCCTTGAAAGGTAGTGGGACCATTTGGAAATGCCTAATGATGAAGGTAAGATCATGAAATCCAATCCCTATCTCATTATGTCTATCTAAATAAACTCCAGATGCTCTGAGACATTATATGTAGAAATCATCAAAGTACAGGAACAAAATAAATGAATGTTTGCACAATATAGGAAGATTTCTAAACCTCAATGTGGAAAGCAAGAAGGCAAAGTTAGTTACGAATGTATGTTGTATGTATATGGAGGTGTATGTATGTGCTGGCATAGGTGGTGGCGGAATGGACTGTATGTGTGTACACCAGCACACATTGCTCTTGTACTTTGGTGGTGTTAAAATAAATCTTTGAAATAATCGAATTCATATAGACAGGAAGTAGAACGGTGGTTACTGGGATGAGGTACAGGAACAATTGGTAAGATAATATTGAATGAGGAGAGGTTGAATTCATGAATAGAAAAGTCCTGAGGATGGTCAAATGATTGTGATGGCTGTATCATAATGGGATTCTCTTTGGTGCCATAGAACAATACTCCTTTTTTAAAAGTTAACATGTTAATTGTCTCATATCATGAACATGTTCAACTAGAGCTGTGTTAACTTTTTTTTAAAGCACCATCTATATTCTTTTCTTAATGTTTTTTTTCTTAGTTGTGGATAGATCTTTCTTTTATGTATTTATAAATGGTGCTGAGAATGGAACACAGGGCCTCAGACATGCAAGGCAAATGTGCAATGGCTGAGCTACAGTTCCAGCCCATGTGGTAACTTTTTAAAAAGTGTGTCTGAGATATAATTCTATAGGAATATGTATACAGATATGTAAAAGTATTTTTAAGAAACAAAACACTAGAGAGACTGGGGTTGTAGCTCAACGGTAGAGTGCTCAGCTGTCATAGGAGAGGCCTTGGGTTTGATCTTCAGCACCACATAAAAATAAATCAATAAACTAAATACATTGTGTACAAATACACCCTCAAAAAATCCTAGTAAAATGTATTTTATATATGCATGTAAAATGATTACAGTGGACAACTTCAGAGTCAAAGTAAAAAATTAGCCACAGTAACAATGGATGACTTATTTAAATTGAAATTCTTGAGCTAAATGTAGGCATGCACTTTAAATTTTGGCATATTTTCTAAAACTTCTCTGCAGAAGAGTTATGACAATTTTGTATTGCAATTATCAGAGCTTGAGAATTCAATTTTCCAACACTATTGAAATTAGATTTTCTCACTATATTTATTTTTTGTATTTGGTAGGCAAACACACACATGTACTTTATGTTTCCTTTGGATTACTCTAATATGATTTGGATTACTTCATTTTTGGTATGTCATCTTTTATAAACAGCCGATACTGGGTTTTCCCATTTTTGTAGACTGTTTGTTTCTCCTTATTGACTTGTAGGAGCAAGGTATGTGTTTAAGCTCTCGTAAGTGATGCAGACACCCACAGGAACATCACCAAAATACTGTTTTCTAGCAACTGGCCACAGATTTGCCTCTTACAGAGAGCCCTTTGCCAGCTTGAGAATTTTGTTTATTCTTCTCAATATGCAATTGAAGTCAAGAATTTTCCAAGGCTCCAGCGGGTGTCTGCCCGTGGACAGAAGTGGTCCTGGGCAGAGCCTGGACTTAGGCTGGGTCCCATGGTGACAGGATGAACCCAGGCCTATACTGGGCCCCGGCTCCATTGCAGGTTGGCAAGACATATCTGGGCCAAGCCTGAGCTCTGGCAGCGGTTGGTCTGAAAGGGGACAGACCTGTGGCTATCTTGTGC
Organism: Ictidomys tridecemlineatus; assembly: GCF_052094955.1. Lineage (NCBI taxonomy): Eukaryota > Metazoa > Chordata > Mammalia > Rodentia > Sciuridae > Ictidomys > Ictidomys tridecemlineatus. The sequence continues at coordinate 127,986 of NW_027526148.1, forward strand.
CTGAGCTTCCACCACAGGACATCCTGGCAGATATGGATGGATCCTAACCTCCCAAGGTTGTCTGCTGATGACTGATGATAGTCCTGGGCCAAGCTTAAGTACCTACAGACTTCAGCAGGTGGCTAGTAACCTGGGGTTCAGCTCTTGGGCAGAGCTTCAGTTGCAGCAGGGGTCAGCAGGTGGCGGCATGGAACCGGGTGTACCCTGGGCATGGTTGCCAGGCAGTTGGGTGAGGCAATCATGAGCCAAACTGAAGCTATATAGGCAATCTGGTGGGGGCAGGATGAACTCTGACCTACCCTGGTCCCAGACTCCCATGCACTTCTGACCAAGTGAATCTGGGAAGAGTCTCAGCTCCTGCTGGCATAGGTGGTGGCGGAATGGACTAAGGTCTACCCTAGGTAAGGACTCCTGCACAGGTGGAATAGGCTGATCAAGGCAGAGCCTGAGCTCCAGTGGAGGTCAGCCAGTGGTGGGATGGAACCAGGATCACTCTGAGAATGAGCTGCCATGCAGTTCAGCAAGGCAGATAAGGCCTGGGTCTGACCTCCACAGGGGTCTGCAGGTGGCAGGATGTGACCCAAAGGCAGACCTCCTCCAGCTACACCCCATTGGACTTCAGTTACCAGAAAAGTGATACCAGCAGGTGAGGAGTTCACAGATTAGGTGAGGGCTCTTGACACCCAATGAACTTCTACTATCCAAAGATTCAAAGAAATATTGACAAGAAGAGAAAACAGCTTCCTCCACCCAACACTACACAGCATGGTTGTAAAATATCCAACAAAACCACCAAAGACTATAAAAATGTATCCAAGGAGTTGTGACTAGATGAATAGAGTACAAAACAGCCACCTTTGCCAATACCTGCCATTCCTGCTCAGTCAGATTAGAAAAAATAAGATATTCCTGCACCATCTCTTCCTCATTTTATCAAAGAAACATCAAAAGGTACAAAAGAGAAAAGGAAGTACTAACGACCAGCTCTCTTTTGTGATTGCCTATATGTTGCTGAGTGCACGTGGAATTGGATTTCCAAGCTGACAACTAGTATTAGGAAACCTAATTTTATATACAGCCAAAGAGCCTGCCTCAGAAAGTAACAAGCAGTCCTTTGTCTCAGTCTGTCTGTCTCCTTAGCTGTGGGGTCTGTATGTGTTCAGGGGATTTTCAAATATTAGACAAGGACCCGAATATTTTTGATTCTTCAAATCAAAGGCCTTGTAGGAATTGTGCCCTCTTCTCATTAACCATGCAAGTATACTCTTAGGAAATTTCTATCAGCATACAGGGACAGTTATCAAAAGAGTATGAAGCGATAGACACTTTCTTCTTTGGTCAATTTTTTGTATAATTTTTTATTTTCTTTTATATTAAATGGAACTTACCTAAACTGTCAGTTGAAAATGAGTAACAATACCACTAAAGCCTAGAGTAGTCAGCTCTTTGCTGCGGTGGAGACAAGGTCTGATCAGAACGATCTGAGGGCAGGAAAAGTGTTTGGGGGCTCATGAGAGTTCAGAGGTCTCAGTTTTAGAGAGCAGGCTCCATTCTTTGCAACCTCTGATGAGGCTGAACATCATGGCAGAAGAGTGTGGCAGAGAAAAATAGCTGACATGATCATCAAGGAGCAGAGAAAGAGATCTCCACTTTCCACATACAGGTACACTGCCCACAGCCTTGAGCCCCAAGACAGACCTCCTCCATCTGCACCAGACCTCCTCCATCTGCACCCCACCTGCCTTCAGCTACCCGCCCACTGATCCCAGCAGGTGAGGAGTTCACAGATTGGGTGAAGGCTCTTGACACCCAATTAACATCTTCTATCCACAGATTCAAAGGCATATTGACAAGAAGAGAAAACACCCTCCTCCACCCAACACTACAAAGCATGGTTGAAACATATCCCACAAAACCACAAAAGACTATAAAGATGTGTCCAAAGAGTTGGGACCAAACGGATATCTTACAAATAAGCCACCTTTCTCAAAACGTGCCATGGCTGCTCAGTCAGATGAGAACAACTCAGATATCCCTGCACCGTCTCTTCCTCCTTTTGCCAAGAAACATCAATTGGTACAAATGCTAAACAGAGGAAAGGGTGAAAAGCAGAGGGAAGGGCCAGCTCTCTTCTGTCATCACCTCTGGGTGGCCCAGCTCACATGGAATTTGACTTCCCTGCTGAACAACTACTGTTAGGCCACCTAATTGGACATAGAGCCAGAAATCATGCCTCAGAAGGGTACTAAATCCCCGTGCAGGTTCTCCTTTGATTTCCCGCCCTGGAATAATTGGGAGCATCCTTTCTCCTTCCAGAAGAGGCAGAGTAACACCCCACACTCAGTGGACAGCTAACCCTGGATACAATGTGTGGTACCAGAAAAAAAAAAAGAAAGAAAAAAAGAAAAGAAGAACAACAAGAAGGCTCACTGAACCATGATCCCTCCAGGTGATCTGATCCGATTTTCTGCAACCCATATAAGGGATCATGCCAAGGACATGAGTTTGCAGACATTGACTTTCCTCAAACACCTCAACATGCACTCCTCTCAAAATCCTCTCAGGCTGGTTTCAATTCTTCTCTAGGAAATGTCTGAGTGTTTTAACCATGCTCCTACCAAACGACTGCAGAGCAGGGGCGTGTTCGGCATTCAGAGTGGAAGCGTCCCGCATCCATCCACATACAATCAGAGGCCTGGAGATTCTAGGCTCTGGCAGGAGAGTGCACTTGTTTGTGTCCCCTGTGGGTCTCTCTGGGCCTTGTGTGCCAAAGGACCCGCTTGGTGGCTGCTATGCCATCCTGGCCGCTCACCAGACATATGCTGGTGTTACGGACTGGCGGACTGACAGCAACATGACGTCACCGTGCGTGGGCCAGCAGAGGAGCTTTCCCTCCTGGTGGCATCCCAGGAAGATCCAAGCCCAGCAGCAGCTCTGTGGTCATGTCAGGAGGGGAGACCTTGGGACCGAACCCCATGAGGGCATGTTCTTTTCAACACATGCGGCCCCAACTTCTTCAGCCCCTGGAAGTGGAGCGTGGTTCTGCTGGTGGCCTGTCCAATGTGCCCTCTGGGCACTCCTGCTCCTTCCAGGGCCCTGGACCCAGCAGCTGTCACTCGCCTGCCAGCACCAACCTGCAGTACCACTAGGCGGCGCCGTCCGCGGTTGGTCATACCAGACAGGCAGAGCGCCCTGCAATCCCTTATCCCAGAGCCAGCACTGGGGGCTCCACTAGTGCAGCGAACCTGGGAGGGCTGGAGGGCTGGGGAGCACCGGGAGGTCCTGAGGATCATCAAAGGTAGCACCAGCCCCAGCGGCCTTGCCCTCCTGTCCTACTCCTCCAGGGCCCAGCTTTGCTGAGTCTTGGTCCAGGCAGCGAACTGGCCTAGGTTCCCAGAGGCCCCAGGGAGCAGCCTCTGGGGACATGTGAAGGCAGTGGAGCATTTTAGGCAGCTCCGCGGGTTGTGGGAACTTTGAGCTCAACCACATCCCACTAACTCAGAGCCAGCACTGGGGGCTCCACTGGTGCAGCGAACCTGGGCTGGCTGGAGGGCTTGTGTGCATATGGAGGATGTTAAGATCACCACAGCTGCCTTTCAGTCCTGCTTCTCCTGGTCATGGCTCTTCTGAGAGTTGGGCAAGTCAGCGAACTTGCCTAGGTTCCTTGCATCTCCAGGGAGCGGCCCCTGTGGACATCTGGAAAGCAGCTCACAGCTCAGCCTGTTATGGGAACTTTAAGCTGGACAATGTCCCAGGAACTCGGGCAGGCTGCTCCTCCATTCCTAGAAAGCCAATCAAGGCAATTTCTGTGGTCAGGGCAGAAGGAAATCTAGGGCATGTGGGTCGTCCCATTGCCTTATAGTGAGGGCAGCTGTGAGGGAGTCACTCAACATGGGTGACAGAGGGAAGGAGCAAGAGAGCAAGGGAGCTTCCAGATCAATGCCCCCTCTGCACCAGCCATGCCCCACATTGGCGGCAGTGGCTGCTCCTTCTGCTGCTACTGCTGCCACCTCTATTCACCAGGTCTAGTCCAGAAATCTCTGGGCCCAGTAGTCCAACAGTCCCTTCCATTGACCTGCTGGTGCAGAACTATATGGCCAGTCAGGCTGAATCTGATGGTTCCTCCTCTTGGCCTGACTCTAGGCTCTCAGACAGAAAACCCTCTGCAACAATACCTGGGGTTCTTGGGCAAACTCTGGAGGAAGAGATTTCACTGGAGTGTCACAGCCCCTGCCACAAAGGTGGTCCAAAAAAGGCCTGTTGGATGAGTGAAACCAGTGCCTGATAGTGTCCTGATTATCAAGTTCAACCAGTGCTTTCTGTCAATTTCACACATCAGCCTTGGTATAGAAGTGGAAATGTAGAATTTTGTAAAGAGGGATATTAAATAATGGGAAGAGCTCAGAATTTTTCTGTGGAGCACTAAATCCAGACAAGAGTTGGGAATGAGAGGATATTTTACAGATACTGAAAAAAATTGTAGTTGGTATTTGTTAGCCTCTGAGAAATACCAGTAGCATCACCAGGTTCAAGATACCATAAGCCAGAAGTACAGGCAGAAGATTCTGAGGCAAAAATCAGAATGAACAAGAATTCAACTTCCATAGAACATAAGGCTCTTTCAGGTTCGGAACCATTTCTTGTTGATTGTAGTGGATAGTAGATCACACAATTGCTAATTTTGTTTTTCTGGCAGAAGACATAAGAGAGAAGACTTTCCTGGCAGAACAGAACTTTCAACCAATTTTAAAATAAGAAATCTTCCATTCTATGAGTCAGGTTCCCATTGCTTTAATAACTGATGTATAAAGACAAAGTGTTCATTTTTCTTAGGATTCTGAATGTTCTAATGTAAGAACTAAGAACCCCTTGTTTTTCTCTAGAACAGAAAGCACAGCATGATGTAAGCACATGGCAGAACAAGCTGCTCACCTCATAAGTTGGGAAGCACAATGGCACAGGACAGGCCTACAATCTAACCTTAAAACATCTATGGAAAATCTGTGAGCATTATACAGTAAACCTGGAATGGTAAATTCTTTAAATTTCAGTAGATGTCTCATTGGTCATCCATTCCCAATCTATCCTCCTCTGGATATAAAATATGCTCCCTTTTAAGTATGTAGAGTATATGTTTTTGTCAGTATAAGAATTGTAATGTTCAGATAAATGTACTGCTGTTTAGAGTCAATGTGCTTATGTATTTACCCACACATGTGCATATGTGTAACACACTTCTTCCTGAATCCAAACTCCCAAGTTTCTAAGAAGGCAGATGGAGCTCAAGCTTCAAGTTGTTCCATGAACAGAAGAGGGGCACTTGTATATTGTTAAACTTTATTCATCGAGAAAGGGAAGAGAAAGTTAATCTGACATCTTCACATGTGTAGCCCTGCAGAAAGTTTGGATGAGAGGTGGGAATGTAAGTTAGTATAAACATTATAAAAAATTTATGAATGTTCCTCAAAAAACTAAAAATAGATCTACCTCATGATACAGAAATACCACTTCTGGTTACATACTCATAGGGAATAAAATTTATATGAAGAGATACATGCTTTTGTTGATTGTGACACTATTCACAACATCCAAGACATGACAATAATCTGTGACTATCAATAGATGAACAGAAAAATAAAATGTGATATATATCTATAATGAAACATTATTCAACCATAAAAGCTGGAACTAGTGACATCATGACAATGTGGATAAATGCATAGGGCATTATGTTAAGTGACATAAGCCAGACATAGAAATATAAATATGATGATATCTCATTTATATATGGAATCTAAAGCAACCCAACTCAAATAAGCAGAGAATGGAATGGTGATTACAGAGACTAGAGGACAGAGATGTGGAGGTATGAAGGTCAAAGTGTTCAGAACCTCAGACAGGAGGGGTATAGAGTTTTTATTTAACTCTATTATGTAGCATGATAAAAATAGTAAATAATTTTGAGATAAACAAAGAGTAAGTTTCCAATGTTTCATCAAAATAATAAGTATTTGAGGTAATGTGTATGTGAGGTAATTTATATTCTATATTGTGTTCATAAGCCATATTGTAGCCCATAAATATGTACAATGTAAATTTTCAATTTATAATACTTTTTTTGTATTAAGGATTTATCCCTGGGACACTTACCACTGAATCACATCCTCAGTCTTTTTTTTTAAATTTTATTTTGAGACAGGATCTTGCTAAGTTGCTTAGGGCCTTGCTAAGTAGATGAGGATGGCTTTCAACTTATTATCCTCCTACCTCAGCCTCCTGAGCTGTTGGGATTACAAGTGTGCACCACTGTGCATTACAATAAATTTGAAAACAGAAAAGAGTGGTGGGATGGCAAGATGTGGGGCTATCTGAATTCCCTGAGCTCTCAGGAGAAGGGGCTGCTGCTGTAAGCTGAGGGAGACAAGGAGCTCATTTCAAAATCAAGTCTTTGAGAAGAAAAGTTTGGAGGGTCACTAGGCTGGTCTGAATGACAGATGGATGCAAGTTGGAAAGAGGAACATCTCCCTTCCTCTGGTTTAGATGAGTTTGAAATTAAGCGCAGGGAGAAGGTCTGAGAACACACTAGTCTGATTTTTACTGCAAAATTCAGGAATACTGGTTGTTAGCTGAAGGAAGGTGTAACATAGTGTCAACCCTCATCTGGGGATGTAGCAGCTGGTCTTTGATGCAGTTTGGCACAGTGAGAGTGGCTGAATTTGTATTAATGTGACTTTTAAATAAAAAATAATTTTACTTCTTTCAGAGAAGATTGAAATTTATTGTCTAGAATATGGGCTTTAAAACCATGTGGACTGCCAGGTAGGGTAGCACTTGACAGAAATCTCAGCAATGTGGGAGGCTGAGGCAAGATGATGGTCGGTTTGAGGTCAGCCTCAACAACTTGGTTTGAACCTGTCTTGGAATAAATAAAATAAAAATAAGTAAATAAGCAAATGGTGGGGAGGTAAGTTCAGTGGCAAAGTTCTCCCAGGTGCTGCTGGGTCAGATTAGACACAGAGAATAAAAGTTGCTTTCCTGACTTCAGAAAGCTCAGTCACAGTCCTGCTGTGGGGATTGGGGCTTAACTAGAGAGAATTTCAATGTGTTACCAGGGGCAGATAAACCAACAGTAGATACCCATAAAATTTAACTTGGAGCAATGACAGCAGGGTGTGTGTGGAGCTTCCTTTGAGACACAGACTTTCCAGGGCAGAATTCCAAAGGAGCTTCTCCACTTCCAGCAGGCAGGGGCCAATTGAAGTGTGTGTTACTCTGGAAAGGTTTTTCTTCCCAAACAATGTCACTTGTTCCCACCTGACTTAGGGTGAGGAAGAGCCCAGGTGAGAAAAAGACCTTAGAATATTCTCCTTCAGTTAATTTCAGTTCAATAATCACCAAAATGGACAGAGAAAGAATTTATTTCCCTGAAACATAACTTATAAAAGTAGGTTTTTCTATATATTCTACCAAAAATGTTTACAATATTAAGTTTACTAAAATATTTAAAATATTTTGAGTTTCTGATGTGGCATCACAAACTATTAATTATAAAACTGAACATGCAGATGACACCATGGTTAATAGGTTGGATTCAACAAAGGGCTTCTCCACACTTCTGGCATTTGGGGTCATTTAACCTTTCCAAGACCTACTGAATTCTAGTTCCCTTTCATTTAAGACAACAATAATATTTGCCTTTTTCTGATTAGTATACAAGAAAAAAATGTAAAACCTTTAGCAGGGAGCTCAGTATTAAGTAATGCTTTTTCTCAAACCCCAGATTGATTGTCAGCTTGGGATTCCTTTCATGGGGAAGGTGAAAACATTGGATAATGGTTGCTCTGGTGAAGGATTTCTTAGATAAAGGGCAGTTTCCAGCTTGGTGAATAAATTCATTGTCATGGGGTATCACTTTCAGACAGGGCTTTTGACAATGAAGTTTGCCATATTATATACTCCCCACCTGTCACACTGGAAAAATTTTCTTTTTGGGTCTATGCTCAGCTGAACAGTCTCTTTTTCTTCCTCCTCTTTCTCCTTTGTTAACAGAAAAGGCAATTCTTTGCTTCCTGTTTTCTTTTCTGAAAACTCCAAGGTAAATTTTCATCCCTCTGCTAACCTAGTAGCAGATACTTTCTGTTGTGACTTCATGTTGTTTCCCCATTTTTAAATTATCACCTTGTCTTGATTTTTTATCAAATTAATATTAAAATAGATATTTCTCTAAGATTCTTCAAATTCTTTTTTTGTAATGAGAGAGTATATTGAAGAACAAGTTTTCTGTGTGGAACATTTTTGTCATTGTTAATGGTTGTGGGGATGCTGGAGCTCTGGCCAACTCTTTTTTCTTTTATTGTTAGATATAAATTTTAATTTGTACAATTTGGGGATTTTTTTGAGCTGTTTCCTATCTACTCTCTAGTTCTTTTATAAGAAAGGCTTGTTTGGTCAACCACTGAGTGAGCAACAGTGGAGGGGCTGAGTGTCAAGGTTTTCTTGTTTTTCTCAAATTGTTGGGTAAATAATATATTTTCATGAAGGCTTCCATTGTTAATTCACTCTGATGCCTTCCATAGTCAAGATGCTCTGATGACACATCTCAGAATCTTCCTGGCAAGGTTGATCATGAGTTTTAATCATTATTCTGTGCAATAAGACTAGGATTCTTTCCTGAGAATAATACTGGGACAGGATGCTAAGAAACAAACAAGCATGCACACAATACTGTAGATGAAGGGAAGTCAATTTAGTGTGAAGCAGACACTGAAAATCAAACCCTTCTTCAGACAGTAATCTGGCCAAAGCCTCCTCAACTGCCTGAACCAGAACATCAATGTGGATCTTATCTCTTAAGCTGGGGGTTCTCAACCTCTGAATTACTGCTTCCACTCTGTAGGGTGCTTCCAGGTTTTAAACAATGGCTATTTTTCATTCTAACTTCTACTTTTACACACCCATGTCTTTTCTGGAATGGAATCTAAATAATGAGACCACATCACTTGTTGAGCTGGACATTGGGATCAATACCATATCCACAGAGACTTTTCTTTGTGTTAAATTTCTCCTGATTGTAACTAAAGAAGGATTCAACCATCAAATCAAAGGTCATAAATGTCAAATTATGAGGTGCTTTGGGTAAGAGTTGACACAAAATTTTTCTTGATGAATTGTCATAGGGAAAAGATACATAATTCTGATTTTTGTTTGACTATAGGCAATTTAGTGGACCTCTGCTACTCCTTTAAAATTGATTATAAGATGAAACACTTTATGACAATTTATTAAGAACTTGACAATGCTAATTAAAGTTGACTTCTATCCAAGATGTTACTAAGTTACAAAATCTCCACTGTGCAAATCTATATGCAGAGTGTTGGCTTGCCTAAAATGAATTATAGAACATTCATTTAAAAATGGCTGATCAATGCATATTCATACACATCATTTTAAATTGCTGTTATTCTTAATTTCTCATACTTAATATTCGAATGTGGGCAATTTAACTTCAACATAATCGATTTTGTTCACAATTGCTTAGTTAATCCCAGAATGCATGGTAATACACAATTGCTTCAATAGGAGTATATATAATAACTGTATTCGGAATAGATTTGAAGCCATATGACATATCCTTTAGACTTTAAACGTAATTGTCCCACCTACCCTATTTGGTAAGTTTTCATTATATATTCTGCTTGAGAAAATATGCTATTGAAGGCAATTTTCAGTATCAGAACAATTTGAATAATATAGTTTTAAATTTATATGAGATTTACAAAAGTACATTATGTAGAATGAATATTTAAGATTCAGAAAAGCAGGAAGATTTAATAAGCCTCATGATTTTAAGATTAGAAATGACATTAAAATCTGACCTTTCTGTTGGAGCTAGAAATACCTGAGTCCTGGAGATATCATTTGATTGACAGGGTTAGTGATAAAGGATCATGAATCCTGGCTGTTGGATGCAAATGCTGCTCAGCAGGGCCAGAGGTGGTAAAGCACAACTGCTTGCACACCACTCCTCTTTGTTCTCAGTCCTTCTTAATAACCATCATTAGTGCTCATAATTACTGGTTGGTTATAATTTGTAGATTTGTCTTCTCTCTGGAAGCAAATAGCATTGTCGGCAGTTGGAGACAGACAGTCAGAGGCTAGAATCTGCTGTCAGAGTCCAAATCCTGAGGCTTGAACCCCAGCAATGCAAGGGAAGGCCCCTTTTGAACCATTTCTCTGGATCTTCTTTCCTGTCCCTTCCTCTTTTCCTCTGGATTATCACAGCACCTCCTGCAGGCCCCAGGTAGGATAGGGTGAGGGCAGGTCCTGGAGAACCCAAAGGGAAAGGGCATGTGAGTAAGAGACCAAGCAGGAAAAGAAAGAGGGGAAATGTGATTTACAAGTGAGTTCAACAATAAATAATAATTGAAAGCATATATATTAAAGTGGATTTTATTCAGAGAAAGACAAAAGAGATCAACACACTCAGAGCTCTATCTACATGGGGAGTAGTTTGGTTAGCAATAAAAACATTTCTGTAATTTTGTTAACATGTAAAGACTTTTCACCTACCCTTCATTGAATGTTCCCTGTGGTTTGTGATTACCACGTTCATTTAGCAGACAAAGCATAGACAGATTGCCTCCCATCATATAGCAACAATTGAAGAGGGGAAGGCCAGTGTGCATTGTGGGCAGTGCCATACAAGAAAACCACATGAGGTCGAAAGACTAAGTTAATCGTTATTACTCGTGTGTGCAGGCAAAACACAAATACATGTTTTCTCCTTTACTACTTTTGAGCATTTCTTAACTGCCTAGGATTCATCAAAGCTTAGAGTTTGCACCAGATTTTGTGGTCACTTGTTTTAATATCTTACATGCACAAAAGTACCCTTGCTTTTGACATGACTTTTCTCAGACTATTTCAATTTTCAGAATGCCAATATAAGTGCAATTGTTTCAGGCCTTATTTATTTTTCTCAATTTAGGAAACTTGCTATGGTTTTCCCCAGGATGCAAAAAATTCTACTCCCAGAAAACCCATAATGATGCACTTTTGGGGGGGGGCGGGGACCAGCACAGGAAAGAAGTATGGTTTTGTGAGTAAGTACTTAAGGAATTGATAAGTCAGTTGGAGTCCTTTATCTTAATGGAGCCATGAAGCAAAGGGTTTTCTTTGTCTGTCCTCAGAGCTCAGGTTTTCATCATAATAGATCCCAACAAAGTTCATTTTGTCCTCCATTTTTTTTGAGTACTTGAAGATCATTTCAATTTAGAGGCTAGGTTGTTAGCTGTTTTCATGTTTCCGCTATGTTGGAAATCCTCTTGGGTGATGTTTGCTTGATTAACTGTCCTTATCTTTAATTGTTTAAAAAATAAGGATGGCTGATTTTTCTCATGAACATGAGGCCTGACATGGTACAGCAAGGCTGTCTTTATTCTCTCTCTGTGGTTGTATCAGACAGTGGCTGGGGCCAGATCTTCTTAAAGTCTCCTTTGCTCCCAAATCTCATCCTGGACTAAGAGGGATCAGAGTGACTGGAAGCTTGGTGTCTTTTTCTCTCTCTGGTGTCCCTATGTGACCTCTCCACAATGTGAACTCAGAGAAGGGGCTTTTTGCAGGGCTGAAAATGGAGAAAGCCCAAAGAAGCTGGCAGAACCTCAGCCTTCTCAAACCAACATCACACATCACTTAGCATTGCTTCCACACCAGAGCAGTCACACAGGCCACCCAGGGCCCAAAGATGGGACAGAGACCATGTATCAATGAGAGGGATCTTAAATATGGGGATGGACTATGAAACCATCAGAGTCAGATCTCCAGCCACAAAACATGGGCATTCTTCCTGCTTGAAAGTGATATTCACCTTCCCAAGCCTCCAGAGTCTCACTGTCATCTGAGTGAATTCTGGATGCAGATGAGGTTTCTTGGTAAGGTTCTTCCTCATTTGAAGACCTGGGGACAAAAGAGACTGGCTCCTTGCCCCTCCCTTGCCGACTTACAACCATGGGGCAGAAATAGGACAACCCCCACAGAGTCTCTTACAGGAAAGGATTGAAGTGGGGAAACCATGCCTGTCCCTGGTCTGCATCACCTCAAAACCCATCAAATGATTGTGCATCCCACAAAGTAGATCCAGGCCACTGCCTAGAATTTTCTTCATGGTTTCTGGTTTAGTCATCTGGAGCTCTTAGTAATCCTTCTTTGTCCCATGGGAATGATGGGTTTTTGACTGAGTATTTTCTCAGTCTGATTGCCCTGTGTAACTACCAGAAATTAGTGGCTTAAAACACCACCAGTTTATTGTGTCCATGGTTTCCAAGTCCAGGCCCAGCATAACTGGGTTTCCTGCTTTGGGACTCCTTGGGATGCAGCCAAGGTGTTGGTCAGAGTAAGGATCTCAACCCAGATCAGGATCATTTTCCAAGTCCATTGACTGCTGGTGTAATTTATTGCTGTGTTCTCCTGCCACATCTCCGCTGCTGGAGGCTGCCTGCAGGTCTATCCACCACCACCTAGAGAGCAATTTTAAGAAGCCCACCTGATTGCATAAGGCCCACCTGACCAATCTCCCCACATTAAGGTCAGTTGATTGAGGACCATAATCACATCTGTGAAATACCTTCAAAGGGGCAAAGACGTTACTGTTGAATCATTGAGCTGGAGGTAGGTGCAAGTTCTCTAGGGGCTGAGGATCTGAGAACATCTTAGAATTTTTCCCCTCACATCACAACTAGCAGTTTGGGATCCAAAAATCATTGTTCCCTAGTGTATTATTTTTGCTCACTTTAACTCAAACAGTGCTGTTTTTATATAGCAATTACTTTAAAGATTCATAGATGTCCCACAAGTTCTAAGTGTATTCCACATAGCAGGTACCCAACCACAAATGTCTCTGAGATGATTCTCCCTACTCTGGGTTCCCAAATTATCATGGTAGGAGGGCCACATCCTTTAAACTTCTTAGAAGACTATTTTTTAAAAATTTTTTTAGTTGTTGATGGACATTTATTTCATTCATTTATTTATATGTGGTGCTGAGAATTTAACCCAGTGCCTCACACATGTGAGGCAAGTGCTCTAGCACTGAGCCAAAACCCTATCCCTAGTGGACTTAATTTTAACAGATAGAATCTGAAAGGCCCAAACTTTAAATTATCAGTTCTCTTTCTCTGAAAGAATGAGTGAGGCACCTACTCCTGTTCTTACAAGGTCTTAATGAATGATCTTACAAGACTACATTGACTTCAATTTGAGGTTCTTTCTTCATTTTTGGCTTTGGTTGCCATTTGCATGTATTAAGAATTGTTCATAAGTTTGAGTCCTTGTTTTTCCTACTTGAATCATTTAATTTCTTCTTTCTTTCTTCCTTTTTTTGGCCTAATGCTCTGAGTAGGTTTTCAAGGACATTTGTTGAATAGAAGTGGTGAGAGAGGGCATCCCTGTCTTATTCCATTTTTTAGAAGAAATGCTTTCAGTTTTCTCCTATTTAGAATGATACTAGCCTTGGGTTTAACATATATAGCTTTTATAATGTTGAAGTATTTTCCTACAATAAGTATTTTTTTCTACAATAAGTATATTTCCTACAATAAGTATTTTTCCTAGTGTCTTGGATTCTATGTTTTGTCAAATGCTTATTCTACATTTACTGAGATATTATTAGAACCAAAAATCTCCACCATAAATGTTATAAAACTCATAAATTCAGAAAATTATCAGGATATAAAAATAACACCATAAATCAATTGCATCCATATACTCCAATTATGAATCAACTGAAAGAGAAATTAAGAAAACTATACCATTCACAATAGCTTCAAAAAAGAAACAAACAAACAAACAAACTTGCAAATCAATCAAACAAAAGCAGTATGAAAGGTACAAAACACTAATAAAGAAGTTGAAAAAGATCTTAGAAGTTAGAAAGATCTCCTATCTTCTTGGGTAGCAGAATTAATATTGTCAAAATGACCATACTACAGAAAGCACTATACAGGTTCAATACCATCCCAATCAAAATCCCAATGATGTTCCACAGAAATAAAAAATGCAGACATGAAATTCATATAGAAAAATAAGAGACCCAGAATAGCCAAAGCATTCCTTAGCAACAAAAATGAAGCTGGTGGCATTACTATTCTAGACCTTAAACTATACTACAGAGCAATAGTAACAAAAAGAGCATGGTATTGGCACAAAAATAGACCTGTAGACCAATGATAAAGAACAGAGAATAACCCAAATAATTACAGTAATTTTATATTAGACAAAGGCACCAAAAACATACTTTGGAGAAAAGATAGCCTCTTCAACAAACGGTGCTGGGAAAACTGGAAATCAATATGGAACAAAATGAAATTAAACCACTATCTCTCACTATGCACAGAACTCAACTCAAAGTGTATCAAGGACCTAGGAATTAAACCAAAGACTTTGTGCCTAATGGAAGAAAAAGTAGGCCAAAATCTCCATCATGTAGGATTAGAACCCAACTTCCTGAATAAGAATAATATAGCACAATATTTTTTAAAAAGTATCAATAAATGAGATGGATTCAATTCAAAAGGCTTCTTCTCATCAAAATTAGCAAAAATAACAATTAGTGAGGTGAATAGAGAGCCTACAAAATGAGCGCAACTCTTTACCACAAGCACATCAGATAGAGCACTAATCTCTAGGGTATATAAAGCACTCAAAAACCTTAACACCAAAAAATCAAATAACCCAAACAATAAGTGGCCAAAAAACTAAACAGACACTTCTCAGAAGAGGATATATAATCAATCAACAATATATATACAAATGTTTAACATCTCTAGCAACTAGTGAAATGCAAATCAAAACTAAGATACCATCTCACTGCAGTCAGAAAGGCAGATATCAAGAATACCAACAACAATAAGTATTGGAAAAGATATGGGGGGAAAGTCAAACTCTTACATTACTGGTGGAACTGAAAATTGGTGCAGCAAATCTGGAAAGCAGTATGGAGACTCCTTGGAAAACTTGGAATGGAACAACCATTTGACCCAGGTATCCCACTCCTGAGTCTATACCCAAAGGACTTAAAATCAGTATACTATAGAAACACAGCCACGTTAATGTTGATAGTAGCTCAATTAACAATAACCACACTGTGGAACCAATACAGACACTCTTGGATAGATGAATGGGTGAAGACACAGTGGTGTATACACACAATGAAATATTATTCAGCATTAAAAGAGAAGAAAATTATGGAAATTGCAGGTAAATGGATGGAGTTGGAAAATATCATGCTAAGCAAAGTAAGCCAATTCTGAAAAAACCAAGGCCTTATGTGCTCTCTGATAAGTGGATGCTGATCCATGAAGGGGGTTGTGGGGTGAGAATGGAGGTGCTTTGATTGGGCAAAGGGGGAGGAAGAGAAAGGAAGAAGAGATGCAATTAGGAAAGATGGTGGAATGGGATGGATATCATTACCCTAGGTACATGTATGACTGCACATGTAGTGCAACTCCACATAAAGTGCAACCAGAAAACAGAGTTGTGCTCCACTCATGCACAATGAATCAAAAAGCTTCTCGCTGTCATGTATAACTGAATAGAATTAATAAAGAAAATCAACTAAGAAAACACTTCTTTATAAATTACCCAGCCTGTGGTCTTCTGTTGTAGCAATAAAAACCAGAGAAGGACAGGGCTCCTGAGGGAAGCAGAGATCAGAAGCTCAGGGTTGAGCACCAGAGCCAGACACTCTATCTCCCATGGAGAGCTTTCTTCTCTCCAGCTCCACAAAGAGAACAAACAGAGGCAATTCTTCCTGATGGCTGTTGGAAAGGAGGTCACAGGGAAGAAATACTGCTGGTACACTGTCCTCTGGCCAACAGGTTCATTATCTCCCATCTTGTTCCTTTCATTCCTTTGTTATTAATAATCATATCTTACTTTTCAAACCCAAACCTAGCACAAAATGTTATTCCAATCGAAGCTGTATTTAAGATGCAATATGAAGAAATCCATGGCCTGACTCACTAGAACAGTTGAGGAGGATCCAGGCTGTCCTGCCCAAGCTTCAGGTACTCCCCAGGGGGACCAAGGTAAGGCCAGACCCCCAGCAAGGAAAGGTATGTTTGGAAAAATAATTACTTACTGTCCCTAGGTTTCAACTCTGGATGAAGCAGCTCTATATGCCAGGACAGTGCAATGCCACTAGACACCAGAGTACACACTACATGCTGCCTGTAATCACAGGATGCAATCAAAAGGGCAGGACAGAGCAGAGAGCATCAGCACTCCACAGGCTTTCCTAAGTTATCAGGTAAAGCAGACAGCCTGATATTTCAGAAAAAAAATATAGAAGGAAAGCAACATTTCCTGTATATATCTGCTTTAAAATTATAGCTTAAAAGCCACACTTCAAGCATAGGTAAATAAATAAGATTAGGACTTATTTATAAGAAAAAAATTAGAAGTCCCAGTCTCATACATAAGTCTGGGTCATATAAGTCCTAATCTTATAAATAAGTCTATATTACAGCAAGAACATCTCATTATACAATTCACAAAAGTACATTAGGTTTACAAGGCATGCATGGATCTTCAGTATTGCTCTCCTCAGCCCAATAGTAATGAGCCCTTCTCCTGGTAATTGGTGATGGCTTGATTTGGGAACTTGAATTCACATTCTTGCCTTCAGTGTGATTAATAGTATACAATACATTTCATAATTTATGTAAAATGTATATATAATGGCTGATACTATCAGTATAAAGTCATTCTTTCTAAAAAAAATCATCTTGTTTGGTGTTGGGGAGAAAACCTAGGACTGCATACCTGGTAGGCAAATGCTATACCATGGAGATGAACTCCCAACCCATTAAAAAAGCATAAGTTTTTTGGTTGGGGCTGGGGCTCAGTGATAGGAGGCTTACCTCACATAGGAGAGGCATTAGTTAAGAAGTCAGTAAGATGTTACAAAAGGGTAGTAGGAGAGGGTACCCTTGATTGTTCCTGATCTTAGTGGGAAAGTTTCAAGTTTATTATCATTAAGAATGAGGTAGGTAGAAGTGGCAGGAGCAGACTGCAAGCTGGGACAAGTTGCCAACACTGAGGGAGAACTCACCCAAGCCTGAGGGCTGAAAGTTGAGGGAAGGTGCTAAGGCCCAGTGGGGTGACTGGGCCACTAGTGGGGAGTCACTGGTACAAGCCCAGGCCAGTCCTCTCTGTTTCCAGGCAGAGCACAATGGTTGGCAGAGCCCACCCTTCATGGAATTCTGAGTGCTTGGGTCATAATTGACTCCTTGGTGTTCCAGGAGGTTCAGAGCAGAGGTGGATAGAGACTGAGGTGGTTTTCAGAGCGGCTCTGATGGCACACTGAAATTGTGACAATATTGTCCTGGTTTAGAGGCCTAGGCTCTGGCTTGGGCCACTCCTTGGGTCAGGAGGGGGGTAGCTTGGCTTCCCTCATCAGTTTTATCTCCAAAGTCACTGAGGATGAGGTTCTCGATGATTTAGAGGATGTAGAAGCAGGTTTACCTAATTATTGGAGAAAGAACCTTGAAGATACCAAATGGATGATCAGATATGACAATGAAAGACTTAAAAACTATTGTACTGAGCTGGAAGAAAAGTATGCAGCATCAGAGCTACAGATCCAACATCAATCTGCAAATTACAGGAATGAACTGGAAAAGAAAGTAGAAATCAGGCCACTTAAAGCAAGACAGTTTGCACTAGAAGATGAGTTGTCTGCACTGCAGTCAGTAGATTCAGGGGCAGGTGGTGTACCAGAAACAGTGCCTCATCTTCATTCGGTAATGAGATCAGTCATTTTTCAGCTTTTCCCAGTGATGACATGGATTTTAGTGACAGCATTTTATCCCAACAAGAAATCAACAGACTGTCTATTGAAGTTTCAAGACTTGAATCTCAAGTTAGCCATTGGAGGGAAATAGCTCAGGCAAAGGGAACAAATAATTCTGATCAAAGTGAAATCTGCAAACTACAAAATACTATTAAGTTACTTGAACAAAACCAAAGTCAAAACCTTGATCATCATCAAGAGAAAATGTCAGTTTTGCAGAATGCACATCAAAAGAAACTGGCAGAGATAAGTTGCCAGTATCCAGAGAATTAAAGACTATGTGGAAAGGACTGAAAAGCTTGAAAATCAGTTTAAGGTGACTCAGGACTTACAGTAACTGATGAGTCTAAAATCGGTGAAATGGAAAAAGAACTATCCAGGTTCTATAAACTGAAAAAGTAGAGTGTGCGACAAAGATGGGAGAACATAAGGATCAAATAAAAGACATAATTAAAAAATTATCTTTGGCAGAAAATGACAGAGATGCCTTGAAGAGGGATAAAGAGCAGCTTGGTGTGGAAATGTGACAAATAATTGAACAGTGTGAAAACTTGAAACGGGGATGTAGTCAATTGCAGCCTTCTGTGATGGAACAGAAAGATGAGGAATTTAAGAATTTGCAGAAAACTATCGAATAAATAAAAGCCCAGTTGCAAGGAGACACACACAGTACTCCAGCAAACAATTCTGATAATTTTCAAGAAACAAAATTTAAAAGCCTTCCTATAGAAAATGGAAGTGAAGAACACAACCTGTGTAACTATGAAACTGAAAAATAAATGAAAGGAATCCAAGAATGAGAACTTGATATTCAATTTCTAAATGAAAAGAATATATCTTTAACCAAACAGACTGATCAGCTGTCCAAAGATGAAGTTGGCAAACTAAAGTTATCCAGCAGAAAGATACAAGCTCCTCAGGCTAAAATGTATTCAGGAAAACTTGCTATGAGTACACCCCAGCTCTTGTCTGCATCATCACTTACCTCCCAGTCCTCAGAGGACAAAGAGCTTAGACAATCACTGCAATAAAAAGATGCCACCATTAGGATGCTCCAGGAAAGTAACCACAGGATCTCTGATGCAACTGCTGCCACCCCCAAGAGAAAAAAGAAAGAACATGAACAATCAGATTCCAAAATTAAATAGCTCAAGGAAAAAGAAGATCTGTTACAAAATTTACTGAAAGAAAAAAAACCTCTTTATCCAAGCCAAAAGTAATCAGTTAGTTTCTTCAAATGCAAAGTTCACTAACAAAGTGAATGAAAATGAGATGTTGAGGCAAGCAATAACAAACCTCAAGGAGAGAATATTAATTTTAGAAATGGATATTTCTCAACTAAAAGGGGAAACTGAAAAAAAAATAATAGAAACATCCAAAGAAAAGGAAATGGAGAATCAAGTATTACAAGAGATGAACATAAAGTTCTCTGTGATGCTGCAAGAACAACAGTTGGAGTACCATTCAATGAAGGAGCAACTTTTACAAGAAAAAGAACAAGGTAAGGCTGAGGAATTAAATTGGCTTTTAAATGCAGTTGAATCCACGCAGGAGAAGACCATTCTATGTCAGCAGGAGACAGACCAACTCACCTTGTCCCTAAAGAACCAACAGATGGAAAAGAGTACCCTCCAGCAAGAGATTCAACACTTACATGACAAAGAATTACTCTTAAATCAAGAGGTACAAAGACGGGGTAGCCATCTTTTAGAATCAGAAGATTTTTACACCCGGGAAATTTAGGCTGCAGAGAAGAGAGAGATGAACCTGAGAGAAAAAGACACACTAATGGAGGAAAAGCTACTTTCCTCTTCTATTGCAACTCATCAAGCCAGTGTGCAGGCAGAGTCCCTGAAGAAACAGGTGCATTTACTCTCCCAAGAGAGGCATGAGAATGCACTACAGCTTTTGCTCTACCAAGAACAAGTAAAGCAGTATGCCATGTCATTAACTAACCTGCCAATGGTTCCAGAGCATTGCCAACAAGAAGAAAAAGCTATGTATTTGGCTGAATTACAAAAGGAAAGACAACATATAACCGAATGGAAGGAAAAGGCAGACAATCTTGAGAGGTATTATTATTACAGGAACATTCGAATGAAGTCAACAGTGTGTTGGATTCAGCAACCAGACTTATATAACAGTTACATCAAAGGAAGAGCAGATTGAAAGACTTAAAAAGCACAATGAACTCCAACAAGAAATGTTGAATAATGCACAAAAGAAATTGATGAACGTGGAAAATGGCACAGAAGAAAATGTGGACAAAGCCCTAATGAGAAACGTGTTCACTGGGCATTTCCATACATCGAAAAGTAAGCGTCATGAAGAGTTACAGTTATTGAGAAGCTTCCTGGACATTCAAAAGGAGAAAATGGAGCAGTTGTTGAATAGAGATGATGGTGACGTTACTAAGTGGATGACAGGTTGGCTTGGAGAAGGATAAAAAAATGTCCCCAGCACATCTTTGAGTAATCTCTGCTTAATAGTTCTTTTCTAGAACTTTTTGTTAAATTTCTGGAAACAAAATCTCCTTCATCTGTTCCACCACCAAAACTTTATACTCATGCCATGAGATGTCTAGACTCCAGAGGAAGGAGAAAGGAAGGTGAGAATGTACCAAGAAGTTTGAAAGATGCAGCAGAATTCAGAGCTGGTGAAAGAGTGGCTGTGAATCTGTTCTTGGCACCACATTCTGCAGCAGTGCCACTGATTAGCCTAGCTGGACTTGGACCTGGTGGACCTGGGAATCCCCATTTGGATCCCATCACAGACTTCATGCCCACCTTTACACCATTGCCAGTGTCCCCTGACAACAGCACCAGGGTTGTACCAAAGGACTTTTTAAAGCAATAGGTGATTCTCAAGCCAGAGATGATTTAGCAGTTTAAAGAAGCCATAAACAATTTGAACTATTTACAGAGTGGCCTTTTTGAAAAGAAGTTGTGTATTTGCAGAGAAAAAGAAAAAGAAAAAAGTTGATATATAGAGCTACCAGGTGTTTTGACTCCCCTCCCCCCCTTTTTTGTATGTTTTTTTTTTTTTTGCTGTAGCACTTATTAAAATTGTATTTGTGTTTGTTTGCCGTAGCTTTTTTATATAAAATTTTGTTCCTGTGCTATCAGGTAATCAACAGCAAAAATAACTATAGCTTCAACTTTTTATATAATTATATTTGTTAAATTTAATTATATTAATATAAAAATGATTCATTTATATTACTGAAAAGAAGAAAATACAACCCATATGAAAAAGATATATATCTCAGAATTTGGGCTATATGCAAACAAAATATGATGTAGTAAAGTTGTGAATTCTTTAGTTTATAAAAGAAAACACTGTATAACTACTAAAAGAAAATTACAGTGGCAGGGCCTCAACATGAAGTTTAGTGCATAAATTCTAAGATTCTTTTAATTCAAATGCTATGACACCTATCCCTTTTACTTATCATCATTCTATTAAAAAAGTCACTTGACATTCATTCCCTTTTCTAGATGTTAAATATGTCCAGAAGGAAGATGACTTTTGTCAGTGAAACCAAAAGTATAATCACATGCATCCTTTATAATTTGTAGGACTGTATCATTAAATGTCTGGACTGTTTACATACTTTTTTGGGACCTACAGTAATGCTTATAAACACATTTTTAAAAATTTGATCAAAAACAAAGTGGGGAAGATAAACAAAATAATACAAAGTTTTGAAAGATGAAAAAGTTTAAAAAAGAGTAGTTAAAATCTTTTATAAAAGAATCAGGAGACTATAGTCTTCAAAGACTTAATCTTTTTAATTTTCTGTAGTTGTAGATGAGGATCAAACCCAGCGGCTCACAAATGCTAGTCCAGTGCTCTTCAACTGAACTAATGCCCCAGCCCCAAAGACTATATCTTTACAAAGCATTCTCTTTCTCTATCTCTTTCTCCACTCCCCACACCCCCCCAATATCCTTTCTAGTAGTTAAGAAACAGAACAATGCCAGCAAAAGATGTGTATGTTTTTCATTCCTAAGGAACTATTTCAGCCAACAGGATTGGAAAAGTTCTATCAAAATTCTAACACTTAAAAGGACTTAATTTTGTCCTCAAAGTCAAACAGAAGATTTAATTACCAACACTGAGGAAGGTCAACATAACTTATGTTTCCTTAAAAATCTTCCTAGCCCATTTATTGATTGGGTTGTTTACTTCTTTAGTGTTAAGTTTTTTGAATTCTTTATATATCCTGGAGATTAGTGCTCTATCTTATGTGAGTGTGGCAAAAATTTGCTCCCAAAATGTAAACTCTCTCTCCAACTCACTGATTGTTTCTTTTGCTGGAAAAAAAACTTTTTCAGTTTGATTCCATCCAATTTATTAATTCTTGATTTTATTTCTAGCACTTTAGGAGTCTTGATATGGAAGGTGGGGCCTAATACAACATGATCAAGATTTGGGCTTACTTTTTTCTTCATTAGGCACAGGGTCTCTAGACTAATTCCTGGGTCCTTGATCCACTTTGAGTTGAGTTTTTTGCATGGTGAGAGACAGGGGTTGATTTTCATTTTGCTGCATATGAATTTCCAGTTCTCTAAGCACCATTCGTTTAAGAGGCTGTCTTTTCTCTACTGTATGTTTTTGATGTCTTTCTCTAGTATGGGATAACTTTATCTATGTGGGTTTGTCTCTGTGTCTTCTATTCTGTACCATTGTTCTAAACATTCCATTAACAAATATATAGAAAAATGTTCAACATCTCCAGTAATTAGAGAAATTCAAATCAAAACTCCTCTAAGATTTCATCTCATACCAGTCAGAATAGCAGTTATCAAGAATACAAACACCAACAAGTGTGGCAAGGATGTAAAGGGAAAGGCACAGTCATACATTGCTGGTAGGACTGAAAATTAATACAACAAATCTTGAAAGCTGTATGGAGATTACTAAGAAAACTTGGAATAGAACCACCATTTTACTCAGCTATCTCATTCCTCAGTCTTTACCCAAAGGACTTAAAATCAACATACTCTAGCAATGCAGCCACATCAATGTTTACAGTAGCTCAATTTACAAGAGCTAAATTGTGGAACCAACCTTCATGCCCTTCAATAGATGAATGGATAAAGAAACTATGCTATATATACACAATGGAATATTACTCAGCATTAAAGGAGAACAAAATTATGGCATTTACACATAAATGCATAGAGTTGGAGAATATCTTTCTAAGAGAAATAAGCCAATCCGCCAAAACCAAAGGCTGAATGTTCTCTCTGATAAGTGGATGGTGATACATAATGCAGTGGTATGGGGAGAATGGAGAAACTTTGAGCCAAGGGGAGGTAGACAGAGGGGACATGAGGGTAGGAAAGATGGTAGAATGAGACAAAAATCATTATTACCCTAGGTATATGTATGACTGCACATGTGGTGCAACTCCACATCATGTAAAACTAGAGAAATGAAAAGTTGTGGTACATTTGTATACCATGAACCAAAAATCTAATGCTGACAGTATAAGTGATTATAATCATAAAAAATAAATTAAAACAAAGGAAAATTCAAAAATGTATAATTTTTGAGTCAAAAACAGATCTCTTCTAGACATAACCTAATTAGGGTCAGACATTATTAGCTGCCTTCTGTATGCACTGAATATATCTTAGTGACTATGTTGCCACTCAAAGACAACAATTAGTACATGCTTTTGGTCATATATTCCCAACAGCTCATTCTTCAAAATTCAATGTTCCCAAGATAGGGATTGTTGCTCAGTGGTAGAGCATGTGCCTAGCATCAGCAAGGCCTTAGGTTTGATCCCAGCACCACAAAAGGAAAAAAAAATATTGTTCCTCAAAATGAAGCCATCTAGTTGGGGACATAGAGCGACTCTAACTTTCACAGTACTATTTCCAATCCATTCTTTTGTTTTTCAAGAATACTAGTTACAATAACATAGAAAAAATAACAGGCAAAAATAAATATAAACTACTATATATTTATCTTGTTTTGCTCTCTCTCCTTTTAATTCAAAATCATCTCTTAATGCTCCTCCCCACAATGTTAGATACTGCCTCTAGTTAGGTACACATTTTGTTTTAAGAAATAAAAGAATGTCTAATATCTTCCCTTATTTATTTGTAGAAGGTATATTGGTTCATCTGAAGCAATTCATTAACTATTAAAGGTATTGTGGTTTAGAATTACAGAATCTCAGAACTACAAAAAAATAAAGGAAATTATTTAAACAATCCTAAAATCTGGAAAAGTCAATCTGTCAACTCATCATCATATAGTTAGTTAATGAAAAATTTAAGAATATATTCTATGTCCAGGCCAATTGTCTTCTATACTCTTAAGCTTCATTAACATCAATGACTGGCAGTGTGTCTTGATCTTCCATTGTGTAAGATGTCAGAACTTGGAAAATCTGAGACCATCCCTCTCACCCTTCCATGACAGGGATTGACCCTAGGAGATAGCACAATTTATCTACCACTAAGCTACATTCCCAGCCCATCAAATTTTATATCTCATCAATTTCCTGTCCCTGAGTATATAATCTTTGAAGGTTACAAATATTTTAGTTTAAATTAAATTAAGGTCAGACCATGCACTTTCATCATATTTACCTCTCATGGGAGATTTCATGGCTGCTTTTATCATCCCCATCAGAAGCTGGAGGCTCTTTGGGTCTTGAGCCAGTCCAGATATGATGGCTGCCAGGGCACTGGTATGATGTCCAAGATACTGGAAGGCAAAACTCTGTCGAAAGTATGCCTAGAAATAAAGGAAAATGATGAGGTTTAGACAGCAGAGCTGACTGACTTCTACAGTAGAACAAACAAGACTGGAGAACTTAGGTGGATGGCCTTGATCCATAAAGAGGACAGGGGGTTGATAGAGGACAGGGGTTTGATAACCAAACTAGCTGATTTCTTCTAAGATCATCAAATATGAGCATCCTCACATTTAAAACCTTCATCTTTTTATTTCTGGAACACTTCTTAATTTCATCACATTCATTGGTATTTTTTTCCCTCTATAGCTTTTGTTGTTTATTGAGGATTTTCAAAGTGTTTCCTATTCCATCTTTAATTTCATAAGCTCTTCATTCTCCCTTATATAATCCAAAGGAAAAAAATGTCAACTTGTGATTACCATGTAAAGATAATTTTAATATTGAGTAATGTAACATGCTTACATATTTTAACATGTATTTAAAAGTTATCTAAAATGTGTGTGCTTCAAAAGTAACTCAACAAAACTAGGCATTAGACCAGAGACTCTGTCCTTAACAGAAGAAATTGCAGGCCCAACCCTCCATAATTTCAGCTTAGAAACCAACTAACTTAACAAAACTCCTAAAGCACAAGAATTAAAATTAAGAATCAATAAATGGGATGGTATCAAACAAAAAGTTTCTTTACATCAAAGGAAACAATCAAGAATGTGAAGAGAAAGTGTACAGAACGGCAGAAAATCTTTGCCATCTGCAGCTCAGATAGAGCATTAATATCAAGGATATATAACAACACCAAAAAAAAAAAACAAAATCAAAAACAAAACAAAAGAAAACAAAACAAAACAAAACCCTCAGACATTATATGAGCAAAGGAACTAAACGGGCATTTCACAAAAGAGATACAAATGATCAAAAAATATATGAAAAATTTGTTCAACATCTCTAGCAAATAGAGAAATACAAATTAAAATTACATTGGAATTCAACTCTCTCCAGATGAATGGCAATTACAAAGAATACAACCAATGAAAAAATTGGCAAGGATGTGGGGAGAAAGGCATGATCATAAATTACTGGTGGGACTGAAAATTGGTGCATCCACTCTGGGAAGCAGTACAGAGAGTCCTCGAAAAAACTGGAATGGATCTACTATTTGACCCAGTTTTCTCATTCCTGAACATATACTCAATGGACTTAAAACCAGTATGCTACAATGATGTAGCTATCAATGTCTATAGCAGCTCAATTCACAATAGCCAAGATATGGAGTCAACCTTCAACAGATGACTGGATAAAGAAATTGTGGTACATATACACAAGGGAATAGTACTCAGTCATAAAAAGAATTATTTTATGACTTTTGTCATTAAATGAATGGATCTGCAAACTATTATTCTAAGTATAATAAGAGAGTCCCCCAAAGCCAAATGTTGAATGCTAACACTCAATAATGAGGGGGAGGGAAAAAATAGTTGTTCATTGGATTAGACCAAAGAGAATGAAGACATATGAGGAGGGATGGGAATAGAAAAGACAGAATGAATCAGATGTAACTTTCCTATGTTTATATATCAATGCATGACCAGTATTTCCCACATCATATACAACCCTAAAATGGGATTTTAATTACAATAAGTTATATTCCATGTAAATATGTCAAAATATACTCTATCATCATGTATATCTAAAAAGAACAAATTTTTAAAAATCACTTATGAGCATAAAAGAAAAAAAGTTTTGTCCTTTGTATCATTTATCTGGATTAGTTTTAAAACTAGTTATAATCATCTGTGATGATAGGAAAACATTCTCCCTTATAGCTAACTGAAGAAAGGACCAATGAATTAAGAAAATATTTAAACTGAGAATTTAAATATTTGAATTTTAGAATAGTTTTTGAGAAACTCAGTTGGTTTTCAAGTACAGGGAGTAAAACCAAGTATATGGACAAGGTGTTACAGCATGTAACTAGCAAAGGACCCTGTGGCAAATTAAATAATGCATGCAAATGACATATTATTGATGCATTCATTGCTTAGAAGACAACATTTGTTCCTAAAATAGTTGGCTTCATATTTCACCTAAATACTCTTATAATTACTCTTTTGAATATTTTTTAAATCGTAAACAGGCACAATACCTTTATTTATTTATTTATTTTTATGTGGTACTGAGGACCAAACTCAGTACCTCACACATGCCAGGCAAGTGCTCTACCACAGAGTGACAAACTCAGCCTCTCTTATAACACCCTTTATGTCACAAACTTAACCCTTTTCAGCCAAATATGCTTGAGATCTTTTCACTATTTGTACTCAGGGGATCTAAATGAAGTTTAAAACCATTAAAACTACAACACAACAAGCTTAGCACATAATTTTATATCACACTTACATAAACATAGAGAATGAGAGAGCAAGCAACTTTCATGTTTTCAAAATTTATTTACTCATTCCATTTTTATAATAACACTTCAAGTAATTTAAGCAAGGTAACACTAATCAGGGCTCCCATTAAGAAGCAATTTACAAATGCAAAGCATACTCAAATTATTACAGGCTATTCAGGCCTCTATTAGTTTAAACTACTAGCAGCTGTTAAACCTCAGACTCTACTAAGAAAATAACCTATAAAGGCACTTTCATTGCTAATTCACAAGATCAGTTTGTTTCACTGGTCTCAGCCTGTATTTAATCTTTAATGTGTTTACAGACATTTTTTATTCACCCCTTACATTTCACATTTTTGACAGTTTCTATAAATCCCCAAAGTAATACACACTATGTTTCAACTCAAAACTATAGTTTATATAAGTCTAGGAGTGTTCTATTAAAACTTAACTAAACTGTATATTTGTATATTTATATATATATATGTATATATATTATATTTGTATATTTATATATATAAGTGTGTGTATATATATACACTTATATATATATATATACACATATTTATATTTATATATAAACATACCAAATATCTATAAACTGATTATTATTTACAGAACAAGGCAAATGGTGTCTGTAGTGATCAATTTTGTGTAGTATGTTCTATTAGAAAAAAGATCTTAAATTAGTCACAATTTAGATAATTTCCTGCATTTTGTAAAACAAAGTTTTATCACATGTCCTACTTCAATGAGATAGCAGCTGATTTCTGTCTGCCAATTATCACCACTGAAAGGAAAATTTACCTACCCTTCAGGGGGTCAGCAAAGTTCACTGTCAAATCACACTCTGGTCTCAAGTTCACACAGCAGCATGTTTTATTTTCTTAGGACACTCAGAAATTGGGTGATAAGAGACAAGACAAGACCATGCCTCCCACAATCTTGGATTCCCTTCCTTCAGGAAAGATTTCTGAAGGCTTTCCTATGCCCTTCCTGGATCCCCCAATCCAGCTTCAGAGGAGCTCACCCATCAAAAGCTCATACCAAATATCTTCTTTGATATAATGAGAGCAACTATGAACAGAGCAGGGAGGAAGTGCAGGAAGAAAAGATTAACATTAAACAGAGACATGAGATGGGAGGGAAAGGGAGAGAAAAGGGAAATTGCATGGAAATGAAGGGAGACCCTCATTGCTATACAAAATTACATATAAGAGGTTGTGAGTGGAATGGGAAAATAAACAAGGAGAGAAATAAATTACAGTAGATGGGGTAGAGAGAGAAGATGGGAAGGGAGGGGAGGGGGGATAGTAGGGGATAGGAAAGGTAGCAGAATACAACAGTTACTAATAGGGCATTATGTAAAATTTTGGATGTGTAACCGATGTGATTCTGCAATCTGCATTTGGGGTACAAGTTAGGAGTTCATAACCCACTTCAATCTAATTATGAAATATGATATGTCAAGAGCTTTGTAATGTTGTGAACAACCAATAAAAAAATAAATAAAATATTTCATGATTAAAAAAAAAAAGCTCAGCTATATCCCCTTAAGGATCTGAGAAGCCCCACTACAGACTCCTTGAATTTCTCCCAACTATCCCCATGCTTTATTAATTATATGCACAAACAAATGTTGAATAAAATTACTTGTCTGTATTTGAGTGAGACATAAACCACTGTGGAATTCAAGTTGTTGCTGATAAAACCTAGATTGTGGATTATGGTGACAGAATAAAAGAATTCAGTACATAAGCTGACACAGAGTATTTTATTAAATGAGCTATTTTTATTATTAATGAGAAAAGAATCTTGATGAGAACACAATTATACACTAATAGTACATAAGTGAATTCCAATAAATAATTTGGTATTCAAAAATATTATTTAATCCCTATCATTGATTTATTTATTTCTCCTCTTGCTTCAACCAGGGAGAGAAATCACATAATTAGCAACCAGAAAACTACAGAATCAAGACCCCACATGGTTATAAGGCTTCTGGACAAGTCTAAATCACATCACTAAAAGTCACTGGTGTTGTCAAGTCTTGGGAGACAAAGCAGCCACCAGGATCCTCTGCCAGCTTTCTCCAAAGCCAAGATTAAGATGTGCTGAGATTGACAGCTGTTTATCAGAGCTTCAAGAGAATTGTCATGATATCCTCCAGCCTATCAGCTCCCCACCTACTGTTTTCTGCTACTAATGTGGCTCGTACCATCATATCTTTCACAGGAAACCACTTCAATGGGAGAAGGTCAAATTTTGATCACTTAGGACAGCAGATGCAGTATCTGTGCAGCATGCCACTGGAAGTTGAAGTATTTGAGGCAGTACTGAATACCTGGTGCCCAGTCAACCTCAAGTTATGTACACCCCTGTCTCAGTAGACTACCACACACACCACATGTGGGCACTGGGTAATGTTGAGGAGGGAGAAGGAAGAACAACATGGTTTAACTACTGAGAATAACTGTACTCTGACAACAGCAGTTCTCAATTGAAACTTCAGCCTAAAAGGAGACACTTGCAGACAGCAGGTGGTACTCAAGAATAAGGTGGGAATCCTAGACCTGCAATTGTGCTATGGTCATTTATTTATTTTTTTGTTTCACCAAAAAAAAAAAAAACACAGTGATTATTCCATGCATGCCACTAGTGATCTTACAAATAAAAAAGGCAACTGGATTATGAGAATAAGTTTCCATGCCTTTCTTCCTCCCTTCAAATGCCATTCCCTAAAATCTCCCATGTCAGGCACTTTAAAACACAGGAAAAAGAAATAAAAGGCAGGACTCGCACCCTCATAGTCTAGTGGGAAAGAGTATGAAACCTATAAATGTCTTGAGTACCAGCTGAAGTAAATCCTAAGTAAGAGTAATGGTTGCTGCAATATATTTCAGCAGTTACAAAAAGGTAATGATGACTAAAGTATTTATAGCCTGTTGTTAAAGTTGTATTATAAGCATTTGGTTTTTATTAAGTGGATGTCCTCAGGATTGCAACAAACACTCAAAGACAAAACATTTACAATTGTAAACTTGGCACGTTACCAGCACCCTGGAAATAATGCAAGACTTTTAAATATTCATGTCCAACACTCCATTCCAGAATGTCTCTAAACCCAGCTATAATCTAAAACTCTACTGTCCTCTGGTCCAATAAATAATAAAGAAAACTACTCTACCCACAGGGACATGGGCAGACCAAATATGTAACTATACAATGTGAGATCATGTACACAGAAAGAGAGAGAGAGAGAGAGAGAGAGAGAGAGAGAGAGAGAGAGAGAGAGAGAGAGAGAGAGAAAGAGAGTTAAGAGTGTGTATTAAATATTCAATATATAATCTGCTCATTTAGTGCCAGCATTTGCAAATTGTTTGCCTTTTGACTAGGATTTAATCTGTAATTTTAGATGTTATACATAAATATTCCCAACCTGCATTTTACAGAGTGAATTTCAACTTTTTAAAATTTTTCCAGAGAATAATTATCTGTAACTAGAACAGATGGTATACCTATAGCCAGCTTAAACTTTCCACAATATCACCAGTTTTTCTGATAATGTTTTTAAATCACATAACTCTTTACTAAATTTTCTATTATCTTATTTTTAAAATAAATAGAAATGCTGCTTCTAATTTCTGAACAGTGACAAGATTAATTTTTAATTTACCACAAGTGGGGTCAAAAATGGGAAAAATTATAGAATGTCAAAACCAAAAAAAAAAAACTTTGGCACCACTGTATGTACACAAACAATGGTGCTCAATTATGATGAAAAGGAAAAATTAGAGAGTAGGTAAAATGATTTTAAAAAGAAAGGCATGATTTAAGATTATAATTTTAGTTGTCTGGGATTAATACTCTTCACTTGCTGAACATATGTCTTCTATTTGATATTTTCAGCATATCATAGTTGACTTTCATATACTTATGCAGGAAAGCAGTGTGTGGGTAAATAAAAGACTATTACATAAAACAGATTCCAATCATGAGCACACTGTACATATATACATATTAGCTATGACGAAAGTTATTATTTTTACATATTATAGACATATCTTAACTCTTGTAGCCAGTGAGCACTTGAAATATGACTGATGTGGCTAAGAAACTAAATTTTAAGTTTTATTTTGATTACATAATTTGAAGAGCCACAGTGGCCAGTAGCTACTGAATTTGATAGTGCAGTGGAGAGTTTGGTCTTCCTGTAACATTAAGCCTATGAACACATATCTAATTGAGAAGAAATTGAACAGGTAACAAGTGAAATAACTGCAGAATGTCTCATCTGGAGCCACACACATTAGTCCCAAGATAGCTGTGGTAAAAGAGGAAGAACATCTAAGGTTGAAGGGGACCCTGTCCTAGTCTCTCCATAGCTGCACACCTCTGACCAGGTCACCTGACCTCACCAAATCTTATGTTTCATTTCCACATACAGAAAGGATGCTAACATGACCTCAGTGGGTTGTGATGATGGCTGCTAACTGATGTGAAATGGAAGACACAAAACCAGCACTTCACAAATACTCAGCTGAGCCTAGTGTCTTGCTAACTGTGTCACTTGCAGTTGGGCATTCATTTTTGGTCAGGTGGCCCATCTGATTCCCAGTTTGCACATTACCAATTACCTTTTCTAAAATAGACCAAGGGCTGATGAAATGAGGCACAAAAATTAATGATCATATCATCACCATAAATCACTGAGGACACAGTTCATGTACATATGTCATCATCTGTTTCAGAGAACTGTAAAGTAGATGGTACATATGAAGTAAAACTTTCATAAATGTTTACACTCTGTTGATTGAAAAGTTTTCAGTGACCTACTAAGTTCACTATTTGGAACAAACATTAAACTCAAGTTAAATAAGGTGCTTTGGCCTGGGCAGAAAAAAAAGGAAAGGGCTGGTGGAAAGTGTAAGATCAAAAATCTATCTGTAGGAATATGAAACTCCCCTTCCTTTCAGAGACTTTATCCTGCTACTCTCATTATTAGAATTATTACAGGGTTTTCTGAGACCCAAACCTGACACAAATTTTAGCATCAAAAGGAACTCAGTACGGCTGTATAAGTAATATCAGTATAAGTTATCCTGTTTTACTCCATAAATGTATTTATTTTCCCAAGCCTTTCTAAGTTGTAGTTTATTGAACAGCTACTCTAGGCAGACATAGTGCTGCGTTCTTTCCATAGTTTATCAATGACCATTATACCACCCTGCAAGAAGTTCTGATGACAACCATTGCAAAAGAGAAGGTTATGAAATGTGCTCCAAATCACACAGCTATGATAGGACACAGTCCTGCTGGAAATCCTCTCTCCTTCCACTATTCCACACTACCTCTTTGATAAAAGAACTAATGGTTCTTGCAATTAACTTCTAACTCAGCATTGTGTTTGGGAATTCTTATACTTGTAAAATTTAACCTATGGAGGCATAAGTGAAAGAAAATCAGTCATGACACAGAAAATTTATGCAGGTAAATATTTAATCTCTATTCCAATAGCAACCATTGATTGTAGGACAATTTTGAATGAATTGAATGGAGGGAAAATTCATTTCATTAACCTTTCATATGAATGTATTACTTTTTAACCAAACAGGCAACTGTATTTGTAACTCAGTTCAATGTTAATTAGATTAAAGGCATGAGGCTATAAAATGAGCCATCAGCAAGCTTTTTGGCAAGGCTTGCCTGCTTGCTGGCTAACTACAATACAATTTTTGCTATACTTCTTTTATCTTATGATATTTTAAAGTGAGTTTTCTCTTGCTTCTATTTGTTGGCACTTTATTTAAAGTGAAATAAAATAAAACCTTGAGAATCAGCAGAGAACATATTCTTCTCGTGGCAATGTGTTTTGTGTTTTACCTGTTCAGCTAGGATTAAGCATTTCTCCTTTTTTTCTATTATTTTGTTGTTGTTTTTACTGCCCTGTCTTATGCTGAATGCACATGTAAGAGATTGAGGGCTGTTCTAGAAAACACTTATTTAGTTTGGAACCCAGTGTCAGAGAACTAAAAACCTAAACACAATGTTCTATCCAAATCTGCAGCTGCAAATTGTTTTTTTTTCTCTACATTGTTAGCTTTTCATACATTGAGAATCAATTTCTAAAGAAAATCTGTTCTCAGTTCTCATTGTTTCATATCATATTAGCTATTTATTTTCCCAAAATTAGTTTTAAACAAATTGTCTCAAAAATATTACTGAGGTGACACATTTATGAGAAGAATCAATCATATTATGAAAAGAAATTAGAAATTTGATGAGAAATTAAAGATGAAATGTCAACCCCGAGTTAATAAGTAAGTAGGTGTCACTTTGTAGCACTGGAGAGATTCCCAACTTTATAGTTCATGTCAGATTATAAAGTGTGCCTACATCATCTGGAGTTTCTCTTCTAAACTTTAAAAATAAACAATAAAAGAACTCTGTAGCTCCTTGAACCACAGTTCTGAACTTTTCATATGCCATGTTCTCCTCCTGTGGGTGTGGCATGGGAAATGTGTAATGTCATACAAAGAATAAAATCAGTGAATTTCCTGATCATGCTCCAAGAAATCATGTGGTTTCATCATGAGTTCTGTGCCTTTGCCCTACCAATCTTCCATCCACCCCAGAACACAGAGAATGTGTGCTTCCACATACATGTCTGGTTCTGAGGAGTGTGGTAAGACCAGAAGAAAAATGGGGGAAAATGAATGGTGGGCCCAGAACAGCAGATTAGGAAACACACTAACACCAACCACATGGGAATTAAAGCAGCCTTATTCTCACTGTTGAAAACAAAACATGGTATCATGCCTACCATAATGTAGCTATACCCAAACCATACCAGATTAGTGGGAATCCACTCCTTTCAGAAGCAGTCTTTGAAAAGCATATGCATTGGTGCTGTACAGTGGGGTCATAGGTGCTCTGTAAGAGGCTTCCTTGGGCAGATGAAAGTCTACCATGGTGGTTTACCACTTGGATTGACTCTTTAACTACCAACTCTAACTTTTTTATTCAAATTTTAATCCATAGTTTTGTACCAGGGAGAAGCTCAAAGCTACTTATCTTCTCAAATGTCAAAGTTACTTAGTTTTGGGGTCAGACTATTTTTAAATAAATGAATTTTATTTTTTGAGCAGCTTTAGATTCACAGTGAAACTGATCAGTAAGTAGAGAGAGTTCCTGAAAACCAATTCTTTCTACTGAT